>NC_136806.1:11850323-11927823 GCF_951216825.1 Electrona antarctica
CGTGACGTCTGCAGCGTGGATCAGGTTGTGGTAGGGGTTCTTGTGTTTGCTGTAGCCCACTTCAAGAGCCTCCACGAACGACACCACCGCAGAGATGGGGATCTAAAGCACAGTGGCAACATCAGAGATGGGGATCTAAAGCACAGTGGCAACATCAAAGCAACATCAAAGTCAGTTAAGATGGCGTGAAAGAGCTTAAAAGAGAGAGAGAGAAACAAAAGTTAGATTATCCGGTTAAGAAGGTCACATTGCTTGAGCTTAATTTTAGATTTGCTATTTAGAAAACAATAAAACATATTAATAAAACCTTCTACCTGCCCTTTGCGAGTCGAAACATGTTGGCTTTTTAAACGTTTCTAATAAAGTACCTTGATTTTATATCCACCCTCTCCTCATTGTGATACCTTTTTGAGTGCTCGGAACGCCGCCTTTTCTTCGTTAAAACATATTTGTTATGATTTATTTTATTGTACTTTTATTTTTTACATTTCTTATCCCCCTACTTCCCGTTGGAGAGGGATGCGATGTTTGACATTTTCTGATTCCGATTGATTATCATGCATGTACACTACAGTACTGTCAAAATGTCAACACATGCACAGCTCAGCAGGAATCTGTGTAGATCATTATTTTCCATAATAACTACTCATGAATCATGATCGATTCATTTAAGCCTCTTCGTTACGAAGAAGCAGTGCAGGTGTCTTTCTCAGCTTCCATCCTGTCATGACTACGGTCGTGTGTGTTTATGATTAATTATGAGTTATGCGTGTTATTTTGGATTATAAATATATATATGTTTATTGCTAATATTATATATATATTTATATGGTGATATTATTGGTATAGTATATATGTATATATGTATATGGAATTATCTTCGATGTCTTCTAATATATATGTATATATATATATATCTATACATGAGCAGCAGTTACGGTATGAACCCTGTATTAGACTAACTCTCCTCCCATGCAGTTGGATGGCCGAGTATGGGACTAACGGGTCTTCAGACAGTATGATTGTCATCAGCTGTGTATCTGGGGTACTCCTGTTGGCCATGACCGTGGAGGCCTGATCAACCTCCCCTATTGGCTGACAGTCACGTGAGGGAACTACTAAGCTCATTCTCCCCCAGACAGTCACTGGGGAAACATCTTCCAAGGTCTTTCCCCCATCCGTCGTACTACTGCGTTAACTAACTGTTTTGCCTTATTTGTGAAGTTGGACATTTGTTGACAAAAGACACTATTCCCCTCGGAAAGGAATAATTAAGTTCAGTTCTGATATTTCGTTTATTGTCTTTTCTTTTTTAGTTAGGAGACATTTATTGTACACTTTTCTTGATTGTCTTTATTATTCAACATTATTTGTGAATACATTCTCGCATTAGACCTTGGTTTCCGTTTCTCCTTCATATGTTGCATTGCCTTTTACCCCTAGACAATGGGTTTTGTGTCCCCAGCTTTAAAACCAATATGGAATGTTTTTGCTGAGCGATGACCCGTTGAGACAGAGCGTGGCCAACTGTGACGACAGCCCTATTTCCCTGTCTGTCTATCTCGCAATATCTGTGCAGAGATGCTGATGAATATCAATCTGACACTCAAGAGAGGATGGACTCTTGTCGGACCGAGAATAGGCATAATGAAGTGGAGCGAGTATATTCGCGTTTTTTGCCAATATCCCAATGACTCATGAGAGACACACATGACTGATGAAGATTTGGAGGTAGAGAGAGAGAGGAGGAGTCCCCAATGACTTTACCTTGAATCGGTTAATGAGATCGTATCTTGTGAGCAGCTCGTAGAATATGAATTTGAGTGCGTGGTCCCCGCTGGCCTCGTTTAGAGTGAACACGTCAAAGGACCACTTGTCCACATGCTGATTGGAGACACAGAATTAAAACAATAAAGATTTTGCATCATAAAAACTAAAACACACATTTCGCATGAGCAGTGTGCACGCACGCACGCGCGCACGCCCACACGCACATGCACACACACACACACACAGAGAATAATACAATAATACAAGTATCAACACATTGCATAGGCTACATACAGTCCAGTAGGCCTACATGAAAATCCGCAAAAAGCAGTTCATCAAGTATTAATTTATACTGACAGGTAATCCTTTTTTTTTTTAAGCTTCACAAGATAAACCATGGAAGTCTGTCTGTGTGCAGGTGTTCAGATTGACAAGGGAGCCAATCTCATTATTTAATGGCTTTAAAGGAAAAAAGGCAGAGCCTCATTTAGGGACGCTAGAGATTCCCCTTGAAGCAGACCTTGAACCCCTTCGTCCTTCTCATTTGCTCATTCGATATTGACCATAACATCTTCCTAAATCCCACGAGAGCCGGGCTGCGCTCTCATAATGTGTTCTAAAGTGCGTTTCAAACATTACAGGAAGGACATATTTCATTAGCCTTGGAGAACACGTCGTGTCAGGTTAATATGACACGGTGTTGCACAAGGGGGCTGCCTTGGGATTTTGTACATGTATGTATGCTTCCGCTAGGTGTTAAGAGAACATCTTGTTAGCTTCCATAGCTATGCTGATGACACACAATTTATAGATATATCTGTTGAACCAAATGTAGTTATGTCAGAGGAGCTGCTGCATCACTAGCCCCATATGGGACCTCTCCCTCCGCTGTAGCTCCGAGATGAAGTCCCACGGGCGTTTCAGAACCGGCGCATGTTTTCCACTTTACACAGTTCTTACCCTTAAAAGTAAAGGTCGGAGGATAAAGGTCTAAATTATTTTTTTGTTTATTAGCGGACAAGAACATCTAAGTGACGTGTTGAAACAAATAAAGTGTTTAAATGGCTTATTTAGTCAACCGGTTCCATGTTTTTCAAGGAAGTTGTGGCCGGAGAGGCAGCATTAGCGCCATCCCCTGGTCAGATGTCAAATGAACTGAAGTCAGTCGGAAAATCTAATTCCACATTCGAGCGGGGACGGATTATCCCCCACGAGGGCCCCTGGGCCGGTCATTTTTCAACAACTCAGTTAAATCACTGCATATGAGAGAAGAACACTGCAGACTCAGAGGACCTAAAGAGGACCTGGTCAACCTGATCACATCACACAGAAATAAAAGGAAGGGAATATAAGGTAATTTTCAAAGAGCTGGTATGGACAGTCAAGAAGACTTTTAGGCTTGGCTAAACTGCATGTTTAGTCACTCAATGCTAATGCTTTCTGTTGTTATTATTGCAGTAGATCATATAAAAGACTACAGCAACATTTTGGGTGTCATTATTTTAGCTCATGCCTTTAGTTGTCGCTCTTTCACAAATTAATAGCCTAGAGCAGCCTATCAAAATAAACAAGTGTGATAACATACTACGTAGTACATGCTATTGGCTTAATATTTTGTGTATAACTCCCTGGGGGAAAGTCCACCGGCAGTAACTGTTGCCTCTGCGGCCACAACTTCTTTGAAAAACATGGAACCGGTTGACTAAATACGCAATTTAAACGCTTGTTTCAGCTTCAATCAATATTGTGCTTAGAAAATAGTTGTTTGTGCCTAAGTATTAAGATTATAAAGATCGCTTTGGGCATTTTGACTGCCTGGGACATTCCCATATAAAGAATCAACTGACTGAGAGAAAACGCTAATTGTTACTGCCGTCCAAATATTCCAACTTTCTGAGACAGTTTATTTACAGTTGTGACGACACAAAGACAACTCCCTGACAATATCCCTGAGACAGTAGAGTTTAATTGATAGTAATTAATTACTGAATTTATTTTACCCATTCTTGACATTATTCCGGTAGAGTGTCTCTGCCTATAGAGCGTCGCAGTCCCGCCCCCTACCATGGACCAGGAAATTATTCTCCGTTCATTTTCCTCATAGACATTTCAGAAAGTATTTATTTAAAGACGTTTACGCCGCGGACAAAGCCAACTCGAGTCGTGACAAATCATGACAACAAACACAATTTTTTGGGCCGAACAAATAATTAGAAAGAAGAAAAAAACGGTTGTTGTTTTTCTTCTTTGTAATTATTTGTTTGGTCCAAAATATTGTTTGTGTTGTCATGAGTTGTCACGACTCGAGTTGGCTTTGTCCGCGGCGTAACCGTCTTTTTGAAATGTCTATGGGAAAAATGCATTGGGATTCATTTCCTGGTCCATGGTAGGGGGCGGGACTGCGACGCTCTATAGCGGTTGCTTTATCACATTTAAGGCGTATTACTGGTTATTATTATTATTAATGTAATAGTTTGTCCATTCTTGTATTTTTGAGTCCCTGCCTGTGTTGTGTGTGAGTCCTGAATCCAGTTGTTCCTGCGTGTATGTACTGCATGTGCGTCCTCATGAATATCATGCACGTGTGCACGCACAGCATGCCCATACCTTGAGCGTGCATATGACAGACGCGGGGTAGCTGAGTCCCACCATGTTGGAGGTGCGTCTGTACATTCTGTTTGGGCGAGATAAAAAAAACATCAAATAAAACGTCAGGGCTTATAAACGCCATACGTCAAACCCACTCCACCCTCTCCACCCACACAAAAAAAAGGAAAAGGAAAAGAAAAAGAGAAATAAATACTCATTTGAAAGCGACATGTCAAGTCTTGACATCCCCATTACCAAACCTTCAAAACGCTATGAGTTCAACTAGGCAAGAAAAAGCTTTTAAATGGTTAAGCTATGCGGGTGTACACAGTAACTGCGGAATCAGTTGACTCAAATACTAAGTAGAGTGTACAGCAGTGCTGCACAATTCGATTTTTCTAAAATAGCAGACCTACAAGTTTGTATAGTACATAATGCTAACACCAAAAGGGGTTCCCGCCCAGAATGGGTTAAAGTCTCTCTCTTGTAGCAAGAGTAACTAAAGTGAATTGGACAGCCAACTAGTGCTGCACGATTCTTGCTCAAGTTTAGAAATGAGATCACATGTGGTGTCTGAATATAGATCTCGATCTTTTTTCGATTGATTGTGCAGCACTATAGTGTACAGCTTTGGGCGTAAATCACACCAAGATGCATCGCTACGCGGTGCACCTGTGGAGTGGGTCCGGCTGCACGCGACCCACGCGATAAAATCAATAATGAATCATAGGGGAAAACGGATTCAAGCAGCGTCTTGAAGCCTGGAGTCTAAAATCCATAATCTGTCTGCATTCCTTCCATTGTCCCACTGATCCCACAGAGGATCCCAAACTGGGGTCTATAGAGCCAAAGATTACAGTGGGGCAGTGGTACTAAAAAGTAGATTTTTGAGGGGCGCTAGCCCCTCCTAGTGCCCAGCTTTGAGGGTCTGTGGAAACACAAACATTGAAGACAAATGTGTGTAAACACAAACATTGAAGACAAAAGTGAGGACGCAAATTGTGATTGGCCAGCGTGACTGGGTGGGAGATTGTTGAGAATGAGATGTATGGTGATGACGTATGATGAGCGCCCCTCACTTCACACGGGTGTGATTTTATTTACTTAAGTAAAAGTATCAATAATGCAATGTAGATCATTTACTATGTTAAAATGGGTTAGGGTTCGCACGCACGCACGCACGCACGCACGCACGCACGCACGCACGCACGCACGCACGCACGCCCATGCGAATTGGCCATGACTATGGGGAGAGACAATTGAATATAAAGAAAAACATTAAAAAAAAGGAAAAACATTATGTTACATGTGACCTTTTGGATTTAACGATTCAAACAGATCAACAATAGCCATGGGGAGGCAGGCCTGTGCGAGTAGCCTATGTTGTGCCTTTATGAGTCACGGTGCACAGCACAGCACAGCCAAGCTTCCCAAGGCCACATGTTTGTATGGCGATGTATATTATTATTATTATTGCAGTTTGAATGTATCCTCACTGTTGCGGAAGCTTCAAGGTTCAGGTTTATTGTTGTGTTGTGTATTGTATACAGGTACTTTACTGTCAAATGTATTTTTGTTCCTCAGATATTGTAGCAGCACAAGTAATGGACATTTAAAAAAGAGCAAAAAATACACCAATTAAAAAAAGGAAAATCAACATAATTGTATAACGGTTTTCCAGCGCCCTATTATAGTGTCCTATATATAGCACCTAAGGTGCATCTAATCATTAGATGTTGTTCATAACACTCTGTTGGGTGGGACGGGGTAGTTAGATTTGGGACAATCATCTGGGAACCCATCGGCAAAACAAAAAAAAGGAGGGGGAAAAAAAAGTTACAGAGCTCTGAATCTGAGAGTTTAGATTTGGGGTGAATGTAAACCGCAAATAAAGTTATTATAGCTGTGAATTCATGTGGCAAATACTGTAGTACGGTCCGGAGCAGTGCTTCCTGACCCATTCTGGATCAGGTCTCACACTCCGTATTGAAATGTGGAAAGCGTTCGCGGTCCAAGTGGTCAGACGGGTGCATAAAGACATCTCGAAACCTCGAAACAGAGAACATTGGATGGGTTTGGAATGTCTGAGGAGAAAGAATTGACAAAGCGCTTCAACTTGGCAGTAAGCCACATGGAGTCTGGGAGTTGATGGATTGAAAATGCCTCGCTTTGACAGAGGACAGATGCTGTTACGGTCCATATGAATTATTAAATGTTGTATATTCTCATTAAATGACAACATGCAAGCGCACGCTCGCGCGCACGTGTGTGTGTGTGTGTATAATGTAAGCCTAAGCCTACCTCTCAACAAAGATGCCGGCCTGCACGGCGTGCACTATGCTCCTGAAGCGTGTGTGTATAATGTAAGCCTACCTCTCAACAAAGATGCCGGCCTGCACGGCGTGCACTATGCTCCTGAAGCGTGTGTGTGTGTACCTCTCAACAAAGATGCCGGCCTGCACGGCGTGCACTATGCTCCTGAAGCGCGGCTTCTCTTCGGTGCGTCTCAGCATCAGGCCCATCTGCCTGGTGAAGGTGGAGGCCAGCCAGTCCCTCACCTCCGACGGCACCGACTCCGACTGGATGTCACTGAGCTCGTCCTCTGTGTCCACCAGCCGCCTGGATGCAGGGAAGGATGGGGTCGCGATGGAGAGACAGACAGAGAGGCAGAGACAGACAGAGAGACAGAGACAAACAGAGAGACAGAGACAGACAGAGAGACAGAGACAGACAGAGAGACAGAGACAAACAGAGAGACAGAGACAGACAGAGAGACAGAGACAGACAGAGAGACAGAGACAGACAGAGAGACAGAGACAAACAGAGAGACAGAGACAGACAGAGAGACAGAGACAAACAGAGAGACAGAGACAAACAGAGAGTCAGAGACAAACAGAGAGACAGAGACAAACAGAGAGACAGAGACAAACAGAGAGACAGAGACAAACAGAGAGTCAGAGACAAACAGAGAGACAGAGACAAACAGAGAGACAGAGACAAACAGAGAGACAGAGACAAACAGAGAGACAGAGACAAACAGAGAGACAGAGACAGACAGAGAGACAGAGACAAACAGAGAGACAGAGACAAACAGAGAGACAGAGACAAACAGAGAGACAGAGACAAACAGAGAGACAGAGACAAAAACAGAGAGACAGAGACAAACAGAGAGACAGAGACAAACAGAGAGTCAGAGACAAACAGAGAGACAAACAGAGAGACAAACAGAGAGTCAGAGACAAACAGAGAGACAGAGACAAACAGAGAGAGAAACAGAGAGTCAGAGACAAACAGAGAGACAGAGACAAACAGAGAGTCAGAGACAAACAGAGAGACAGAGAAAGCAAACATTTGATTTAGATTTAGTGTTTTGATTCAAATTCCATTTAGTTTTTTTGTCATATTTTAGTCATCTGCAAATGTTTTAGTTGTAGTCTAGTTTTGGTTAGCCTAAAAGTACGCTCCCTTTCTACGTTTTAAACAGCGGACGAACAGCGGCGACTCTGGGCGATACAAATCTCCTAGTGGGCGTTCCTGCTGTCATCACCGTACGTAATGTAAACGTGTCACCGTTCCACGAGGAGGTGATTGGCTATCGCCGGACGATGTCGTCCAAAAGATAATATATTTTCATGTCTTTGAACGGCGTTCCTCCGCCCACTTTTAGACCATCGCCTCTTCGGCTGCTATCGCCAGCAGTTGCCGGCTCCCATAGAGAGACAAATAACGCATTTCGGGAAAGTACGCCAGGCTGTCGGCCACTGTTAAAACGTACTGTGAGGCATGTGCCGCCTCACCACATTTAAAGAAAATGTTCGATCAAATGTGTTTAATTGACGATGACTGTTATCCATTATGTCATACATCACAGCTCAACTCCAAACAGCAGATCAAACTACACATGTGCTGCTGTCAAATAAAGCTAAGATAAAGATCTTTCTATAATCCTGCAATGGATGATGGTTATTCTCCATAGCTAGCCTTGGTCTATAGCTTGGGTTAAAGCCTGATCGTATCTGGTTGTGCTGAATGTCAACTGTGAACTGTTGACAGAAGAGTCAGGGCTTCTAACATACACATTCACGCACGCACGCACGCACGCACGCACGCACGCACGCACGCACGCACGCACGCACGCACGCACGCACGCACGCACGCACGCACGCACGCACGCACGCACGCACGCACGCACGCACACAGACACGCACGCACGCAGACACGCAGACACAGTGGACCACTGGTTGAAAACCACTGATATAGACTTAAAAATATTTTACCCCCATCCATCCATCCATGCATCCATCCAACCATCTATCTATGACGTACGTAAGAGCAAACGCCACCCTGTGAGTATGAGGATCCCCGGGGGTGAGTGTGGCTTTTTCTGTTTGAAAAAGCCACACACACCTTACATTAGCTAGGTGGTGAGTGAGTGTGGCTTTTTGTTTGTGAGTGTGGCTTTCGGTTTGTGGGCACTTAGATGGGGACTTGGAGCCTGAAAGTGAGACTGACCTTTATCAATCTCGAAGGAGGAGACCACTACTGTTTGATAAAAGACTGCTTGGTTTCTAGATATTTGACTCTTGTGGTCCTTATAACTTCATCAAGAACATCCACAAGATTCCTCCAGTCAAGAAAATATGTATCCATCTACCAGATGTAGGCATGCAAATTATAGATGAATTAAAATTGATAACCTTATCGATCGATTAACCGGTTAGTTAATAAGCAGCGTTATTGTTTTTATCTGATATCTCCTCAATGTCGAACATGAAAATCTACATTTTGCTGATATAGAGAAAGAATAAAGGCATAGGCTATTATATTCCTTAATCAAATATTTATTTGACCATTTGAGATACAGAGCCAAGCAATGGCATATTTTACGAGGAAAAAAATGAAATGAAAAGTGCCCTGTCTTGTCTGTCACATCACATGCAAAATATGTTTCTTGTGGCTACCAAGGTGGGGAGGGGGACCTTTTTTAACCGGCCCACATGTGCGTTCCTCGGCCACTCGCGCGCAGACAGCATTACATTCACAGAAAACCGCCCAATGATAGAACCACAGAATTTTCAATTCATTGTTAAGTGAGTCTATTATTTTCTTAATAATCTTATGGAACACGTATGCCAGATCACAATAGAATAATATCCAAAATCACAGACAATATCCAGTCTAATATCATGATATGGATATAATATTGATACTAGGGATGTCCCGATCACGTTTGTTTGGCTCCCGGTCCGATTCCAATCATTTGAAAATGACGTATACGCATATCTATACGTATTCAGGGCTTCTCTTACCTGGTCTCCTCGATGTAAACTGACTCCAACACCGTGGCGGCATATTCAAGGTTCTTCTTGAGGTCGACCAGGGAGGCCTCTCCTCTCTCCAGCTGCTTCACCAGACACCTCAGTCTGCATGGGAAAGAAGAAGCACATCAATCATTTAAGACACTTGGATCACTGACCTGTTATACTCTCGGAGCAAAGAAAAAAAGCAATTCACATTCTACATTCTATTTGTGGTTCCTTCCTGCTCCGTGTGGACAAGATGAGAGGTTTGGGTTTTGACCGTCTGCTCTGCAACTTTAACCTTCATGTCTGTTATCATTTTAAAGTGCCATCCATTTATTCATCCACAGATAGTCGTTTATAATGTGCCACTCAGTCAATCTTGTTCATATTTGTGCAGTACATATTTGTGGACCCTTTGGTGTGTTGAAGTTACTGAAAATATCACCAAATGGCGTACAACATGTGTGTGCACAGTTGCGCACACGCACGCACGCGCACACGCACGCACACGCACACGCACACACACACACACACACACACACACACACACACACACACACACACACACACGCTTTATCTTTTCAATACTAATCTACGTTTGTCTGCACCTAAAAACCAATAATGGTTATGATGCTACTTCAAATATGCTCAGCAGAAGAAACAAAATCACAATTGAATTGCTGCATGGTACCCACAGAGCATGCAGTCTCCCAGACGCAAGGCTATTAGTGGCACAGCTCATTGATTAGCACACATTTAACGAAGCCAAGGAAGGGAAAAGGTGGCAACATGAATATCTTATCAAAAATTATTCCTAATGGAGTTCATCATCTTTAAAAGAAAATGGTCCAAGGACACAAATTACAAGCCAGATAATTAGGAGAAAGCAGCAATAGAGGGTATGCGTATGCATAAAATGAATGGCAAATCGAGTGGCAAAGTGACTTTAACATAGTTTAACTTTGCTTAATGCAATCAGATAGGACTTTTCTGTTTGAATGTACAGTATGGGCTGTCAAGGCCAGAAAGTTTTTTTTGCCACTCAGTAGCTGTTCCCGCATAACTCCCCGGAATGATGATGTCACGCGCATAACCTCTATTAGTCTTTCCGGACTCTTCTAAATGGATAAAAGCCCTGCTCCGGTGTTGCAATCCAAGGCAGAGGGATGTACCTTTAGTTTAGTTATGTGCCATTGTGTGACACATGCCCTTCGGACAGACAGAGACAAGGTTGACCGTCTGTCACTCCTCTGACCATGTCAATAAACAACACCTGATAAATATCACCCTAGGGGAACTGCGGCTGCATGCCATGTTGACAACGAATAGGCCCTACTGGCAGATTCATAAACAAACAGGACAACAGGAAAACAACACAACGTGCAGTGCTGCGACGCGCTCCGCGGAGTCGGTCGCCATGCAATTTAGTCGCCACGGACTCTAATAATGGCTATTAAGAACAGCTGTGTGCCACTGAGATTCCCTGTGAACACGCGAGAGACAAATGCAATTCCTTCCTCAATTAAGTCTATTATCAGATGGCAATTTACAAAAGAAAGAAAAGAAAAGAAAAAATGGAAATATCCCGAGTAATTGGTCATTTGTTGTATTGTGTATTGTGTAACACTGCTGTTAGCATATGCTGCGGTACAGGAAATGTTATGTTGAAAACTATAATGAACGATTATGTATGCTTTTGTGGAGAGCTTTCCAGAAAATGTTGTCTGTGAGAGAAGCAATGAATGCCCAGCCTGCAGTACCAGAGTTACAGTATAGTTGTCTAAGACTACTGATCCGTTAATTAAAAAAATATTTTTTTTAATTCGTTTTTTATTCGAATTTTAATTAGTAAAATTCTAATAAAAAGAATGATAATGTCTTTGTATAGCCTGTTGAGCCTATGAAAAGCAAAGGTGACACTTGGGAATTGAGAGCTAATATAGCCAATAGCCTACGGTTGTTGTTTTTTTTAGATGGGAGACTTTCCATCAAGCTGCCTTCTTTTTTTAAACCCAAACTGATAAGTAGGGAGTTGTGCGATATTATAGATGGTGTCGGGGGTTTTGGGAGAATCGATTGTCCCGTCGACTAAATCGAAATGTGTTCATTTAAAGCTTATGTTATTGCCAAGGGAGATGATAGATTAGGTTAATAGCACAGGCCTGGTACAAAGAAGTGTGCTTTGGCAAATAGTTATCTAGTGGTGATTCCACGTATTTGAGGAGTTTCACCTCTTGTTCTAGAATCTCTAATTTGGTTTTATGTTCTATCCAGTATCACTGAAACTTCCACCCACACTTGATTTAGGCAGGAGCTCGTTAATCTGTATTGATAACGAGCACCTAGGCTTAACGAGCCGGGTTCTTTTCAAGCCCACTATCAAGCATTTTCTATCATTTCGTGGGAACTGGTAACTGGTACGATCACTTTCAAAGCGTAATTTTGTTTACCCGGGCAGCGCTGGTTCAAAGTATCAATACACTTTTAGACCGACATGTTTGTGCCAGTGTGGGTGAGTAGATATATTTCTTGACCGTCTCTTGTCTTGATTGTTTAAACATGACGTCATGGGCCGCTATGCTCGATAACAGGCTTGATAAGCCTAGTATCATGAACAAAATTATGCTTCACTATGCTATGATATGTCTTCCTAGAATATAGAGGCGAGGCCATACCTTTTATTATACTGGTCAATAACATATTCCTGTGAATTTACTAAAGCTCATGCACTTTGCGACTTGTTTACTTTGCGTTCAAATTCATATACACTATGCCCCTTGATGGGGTTGCATGCACTAATCAGTAAATCATCTAAGTATGTGTACGTTTGGTACTTTTTTTTTAACTAGGCCTGCCCTACACAAAACCCACTGAATGTCAAAAAAGACCTCAACAGTTAATGAATGATTAATTGTCCTCACAGTGGCTGGTCCTTAAATGCTTGTTTCTTTCTTGTGTCCAAACAAACTGGCCAGTTCCACGTGGCTTCAAATACCATGACCCATTAACAGCTCTGTAACAATGATTCTAGTCACTGGGTTAAATAAACACTGTGACAGATGGAGAGAACCCAGCAGGAGGCAATCTGCCGGCGTTGTGTGCGAGAGGTATATTTGCTTGGCCTCAGATGGGGCGAGTGCCAAGCACAGGAGATTAGTGACGGCCGGAATTTGGGAGCATGGTCTGCCTCATCTATTTTTATTAACTGCCTGGCCTTGGCTGACCTGCATAGAGTGAAGAAGGTAGAGGTGTCGGTGCCAGACTGCAGCTCTGCACTTCAAGAGTTTTGACCTCTGTGCACAGCCAAGAACCAAGGTGAAAACAAGCGGCGTTGAACAGGGCCAAGAGCAGTGGCGTCACCAGGAATTACATTTTGGGCAGGCAAAAATTACATTTTGGGCAGGCAAGATGTGTTAATTGTCGCCCCCCTGCGCACAATCAGTAGCACTAACGGTTTTCAAAGAGATATACCTGCCAGACAGTAGGATACAAAGGCTGAAAGGCATGCATTTGCATTCTAATGGGTGATTGAGGGTCGCGCAACTACCAATCCGCTGTCCACTAATAGGTCTCAGGTCTGGATTTTGGCCAGGCAGAAAATGGATTTGGACAGGCGGACGCCTGTCCTCGCCTTATTGTAGATACGCCACTGGCCAAGAGTAACGTTGCGTTGGGGATGGGGGGGGTCTAGCGGTCCAGGCGCATGCCACATAGGCTCTGGCCTGACAGCGCGCCGCGCGTTCGAGTCCCGTTCATGACGAACTTTGCTGCACGTCTCTCCCTGTCTCTCCCTCCTCCTTTCCTGTCCATGTTAACTACATTTTTAAAGAAATCTTTAAAAAAAATTGCAGCATATTCTTCTCTCCACTCACAAAGTCTGCACACCACCTGGTGTGCAGACTTTGTGTCTGCAATTTGTGTGTGTGTGTGTGTGTGTGTGTGTGTGTGTGTGTGCGTGTGTGTGTGTGTGCGTGCACCTCATCGAGGAAGAGGTCTTCCTCGATGACAATTTCTCCCATTCTCACTGTGAGGGAGATGAAGAAAAAGAAAAAATAACAAGCGTCTCCGACATGACAAGTGATGTCTGCAACACCAATCATTGACTTCACAGTTGGGGGTGAGGGGAGGAGGATTGGAGTGATTTTTCTCATTCACTGGGATGCAAATAAATAAATAAATGAAATTAAATGACTGGCGCCCATGATGTTCCAATCTCATCTTGGCATTAGAAGGTGTGTAATCAATGGCCCAGGTCAGTGTGATCGCCCTGGGGAGATTAGCGTTCTCTCTGTTCTCACACTCACACTCACACACACACACACACACACACACACACACACACACACACACACACACACACACACACACACACACACACACACACACACACAGCTTTGGGCTGATAAGAGGGATGAGGCCACCTCCTAAAACGTGATGAGTGAGTTTAAGCCCCTGGCATCTCCCCTGTCACAGCAGCAATGGTGATGTATGGCTTTCAGTACAAGGGAGGCTAGTCGACTTAATATCAGGGAGCATAGTTTGCACACAAGACTACTGTTCAAATTGGGGGAATTAAAACATAAACCATACAAGCATACAATTATTACTTTTTGTTTTTGGCCATAGGCCTAGAGAAAAAAAAACAGGTACCCCACAGTCCACACACACACGTTTTGCATTTAGTTTGGCTCAGGGGGTGACTTAAAAGGGAATTCCACAAAAACTGTCCCCCCCCCCCCACACCATTTTCTGATGTTATTCTATCCCATACTGACTAGTAATTGATTTTTCATATTGGTCATTGTTGTCTACTCACCCGAGAACATCAGACAATGGTGAAATTAACAGTTTTGGTTCTCTTATGGAAGTTATGGAGGGTCCCTGGCATATATTTTTCAACTGGGGGTCAATCATCAGTGTCAATTTGGGGGTCCTTGACATGAACAAGTTTGGGAACCGCTGATCTAGACTCTAGGGCTGTCGCTCCTCATCCACTCTCTAGATTCTAGAGAGTGGATGAGGAGCGACAGCCCCACCCCCCGCTATTCACCTCAGTAGAAGTTGCTCAGTGGCGTTTTGAAGGACCAAGAAGACTGACAAAGTCTTCCTGGTATATTAGTACCCCTCGAGCGTTGATCATATGATTGGTTGGCTGGCTCCTAACTTGTACCCCTCGCGCTGTTCTTGTGGTATTTCTATACGTCACGTCATATCCGTCACAAATTCATTCATACATTTTAGCCTGGGCCTTTAGCCTGCAGTACCACCAGTTATGACCTCTGACATTTCAGACCATAAACATACTGTACAGACCAGGCACTAATAATGAATCACTGGATGGGAGACTTTTACATCAAGCTGTGTTTTTAATGCTTCTCAGCTATAATTACAATTACCAACACTGCTCAAGTGGAAACACTGTGTCAGAATGTGTCTTGGCACAACTTGAGTTCCTTTATCTTCCCTGAACAAAGCTTCTCTCCCGAGACGTCACATGGATTGGCAACTGGGACAGTAACAAACCTAAACCCTGACAGGATTGGCAGCTGGGACAGTAACTGACGCCCGGCGGTATGGCTGTTCCGCCTCATGACATGTGCCCAATTGTCCTGAGTGCAGAGACCACAGCACAGGTTTAAAGACGTAGTGAAATGAAACATACGTTTTTCACACATTTAGAGCATATCCGTGGTCATCATAATGGGCCAATAGATGCCAAAACAATGGGATTGTGTGTATTTTTATATCAAAAGTCCAATTTTAATTACTTATTTTGAACGAAAACGTGCTTTGTGATGACGTGTCGAGAATAAAAATTAATCTTGATTTCATTCACCTATTTGATTCCCATTGCGGCACGTTCCTCCAAACACAGCTGATTTTGATTTCAGAACTACTCTGTTTTTAATATGGTTCAAGATGACATCCAGACAGTGTATTAATGATGCGTACTGTATTTTGCAGAGTTAGTTCAGGCAGATATACTGTACTTGAGCCGCTTCATGCTATGCTCATGGGAGCATACATGTGTATTACAATGGTACTACACACGTTTAATATACGTCATACGCCATACACTGATGTACTGTAGCAGTCAGCTGACCAATTGCCCGGTTATTTAAGCTCACCTCAGTCTCTGTTCTTCCTGCTGTCATTTGTCCCTGGACTGTTGGTGTGCGCCTGTTTGCTCCCACCGCCTCCCCAGCACCACCAGTTGGCTCTGCTATTTGTTTGTTCCCCATTGGGGGGGTTGTTATTCTATATCTATCTCCCTGTTTAATGTTTAATGATGGTGTTTTAATTGTGCCGAGCAGCGAGAACAATGTAGCAGAACTCTCTCTCTCTCTCTCTCTCTCTCTCTCCCTCTCGTAAACAATCAAACTCCACATGTTGTGGATGTAGCGGAGCTACGTCCCATAGCATGAAGGGGTATCAACACTCTGATTGGTTCAGAAACACACAAGCTTCCATTTCAGACTGAAACTCCAAATTAAGATGACCAAAAAAGCCATTGCAATTAGAGTTCAGGCTGGCATGAAACAGAGGACCTAAAGGGCCCTGAAGAGAAGCGACCTCGCCATAAAGGGCGAGAAGTATCCGCCTGGGTGACGGCAGACTGCTGAGCGCTGGTGCTTTGGCCAGGGGGGGGGGGGGGGGGGGGACGACGACGACAGATCAACATATGGAATGTCAGAACAGGAAGGAGGGGTGGGGAATGATCAACATAATGGAATGTCAGAACAGGTCAGCTCCATATATGGGTGTGATGTCACGAGGTGTGACCATATATGGAGGCGTGATGTCACGAGGTGTGACCATATACATAGGCGTGGGGTGACTAACTAACTGACGGACAGGAGATGCAGGTTTTCATAGTAAATGAAACAAAACAGTTATGGGACAGACAGGTATACACATAGGATCATTCGAACAAACAGGAAGGTAGGAGCGCACACCAGTAGTGGGGAGGTGCTGACCGCAGGAGATAAAACTATGACTGAGAAAGGAGAGAGGCCGCACAGCTCGTAGTCACGATGCCATCACATTTTTATTTTTCCAATAAAAATCTGATGGCATCGTGACTACGAGCTGTGCGGCCTCTCTCCTTTCTCATACACATAGGATCAAACACCACCCAAGTGGAAAAAGCAGCACTCACAAAATAAACGATGCAAGAATGGGATCAGATGCCATTTCTCACTTTATTGAGAACACTTACGCGTCTCTGCACTCAGCCTTCCTCAGAGCACATTACAAAGATGTATACGTAGCTCCCACTGTCAAAACCGAGGGCAGCATCCATCCTGATTTTCTTTCTTACAGTCAGGTATATACACAGACAGGACTAATCTTTCTTACAGTCAGGTATATACACAGATAGGGCCAAGAAACATGAGGATTGAATAACTAGATGACTATAGGGGTTAGGGGACAGGCTAAACACAGAGCCTGCCTGATGAAGATAATACAATACAGAGAAGGCAGAGTGTCACTGTGTTCATAAAGCTGCAGGACCAGATGGGATAGCCTCTCGTGTCCTTAAGACATGCTATAACCAGCTGTCATGGGTCTATACGGACATATTTAACCTGTCCCTGTCATTGTGTGTGGTGCCAATAATAGTGCCCATTGCCAAGAAAAAACCTGTTACCTGTCTCAATGATTATCGACCTGTTGCTTTGACTTCTGTTCTCATGATCTCATGTTCTCATATTTCTTACATCAAGAGCATCATTCCTGCTAGCATTGATCCATTACAGTTTGCTTACTGTTCAAATAGATCTGTGGACGACGCGATCTCTCTTGCACACTGCCCTGGTACATCTTGAAAAGAAAAACTCTTATGTCAGACTACTGTTCATAGATTATAGTTCCGCATTCAACACTATTGTACCATCTAAATTATTAAGCCCTCAACATCATTAAACACACCAGCCATCCCGCAAATACCCTGTTCCAACCACTCCCTTCCAAAAAACGCTACCAGAGCATCAAATCTCGCACCACCCGTCTCAGTAACAGTTTCTTCCCCCAGGCAGTCAGGCTGCTGAACAGCTGACCTTGAACTTTATTGCACTGTATTGTCACTTCACTTGCACTTTCTTGTGTTTTTGTCTTTTTCTTTGCACTATAGATGTTTGTTTTTGTCCTGTGTATATAAGACTGAGAGTGCTCTGAGCAAAATAATTTTCATTGTATTTATACTCTGTGTGTTGTTTGTAAGATGTAAGAAGAGGAGCTCCAAGGGAACCGCCGGTATAAAGGGAGTGGTGACTTTTTGATTGTTTGATTGATTGATTCTTTTATTTCACAGTATGTAGTATGGTATACATTTCAAACGAAAGTACAGTACAAGTCAATACAAAAACTGCTACGAGGATGAAACCATGAAAAGCACTAAGACTTGTTTTAAGTATTTTAGGGCTGAGCTGGTATGTATTTTTACTAGAGCTGTCAAAATGATTAAATTGTAATCACATTAATCACAGCTTAAACATGTATTAATCATGATTAATCACCATTCGAACTATGTCAAAAATATGGCATGTTCTGTTGTCGGAACCGAAAGATAAGTGACACTCTCACTCTCGCTCTCTCTCACCCTGTTGTCGTGATGTGATTTGTGCCGCTGCCTACATTGTGCTGCCTTTTATGGCAATAACCGACTTGCGTTTTTCCCCATCCAGATAGGTAGGGTTAGATATAGCCTCGGTCCCAGGCTTCATTCCTGCAGGGCAGGGCACTCCTGACCGACGAAGAGCAGGAGGCAAGGTGGGTGGAGCACTTCAGAGAGGTTCTCAATCAGCCAATACCTTCCATGCTCTTCAATTTCGATCACGAAACACCGGCTCCAACTCTGAATGTTACTTCAGGAGAGATATCCGGGACTGAGGTTGTCCGAGCAATCAAGAGCCTCAAAAACAATAAGGCACCGGGACTCGATGAGGTAGCCGCCGAGTTGTTGAAGCACGGCCAGGACGTTGTTGTGGAGAGCCTCACTAGCCTGTTCAACATGATTTGGCATGCTGAAGAAGTTCCAGCCGACTGGAGACGTGGGGTCATTGTGACGCTGCCCAAGAAGGGAAACCTCGCGGACTGTAACAACTGGCGGGGCATCACACTGCTGTCTATCCCTGGCAAGGTATTCTGCAGTGTATTGCTCCAACGCCTTAAAGAGGAGGTGGACAACATCTTAAGGGAAGAGCAAGCTGGTTTCAGGAAGGGAAGGTCCTGCTCCGAACAGATCTTTACTCTTCGCAACATCATCGAGCAGTGCCAAGAGCTTCAGACACCCCTCATGATTAACTACATCGATTTTAAGAAAGCTTTCGACAGCATCCACCGGGAATCACTGTGTCAGATCGTCCAGCTGTATGGTGTACCACCCAAGTACGTAAACATCTTCAGGTCCCTGTACCACAACTCCACTTGTAGAGTCAAAACCAACAACGGCACAACCGATGACTTTGACATCGTGACCGGTGTAAGACAGGGTTGCATTCTGTCACCACTGCTCTTCGGTATCAAGTGGGGAGGGGGCAGACTGGCCGATCTGGACTTTGCGGACGACTTGGCTCTGTTAAGTCATACCCAGCCGGCACTCCAAGAGTTGACCAACAGTCTCCATGAGCACGGAGTAAAGGTCGGTTTACGGATAAGCCAAGAAAAGACTAAGGCCATGACCATTGGACAATACCAACACCTTCCACCACTCACTATAGGCCTACATGACATAGAATATGTTGACAACTTCACGTATCTTGGAAGTAACATCTCAAACACAGGAGACGTGGAGAAAGACGTCAATAACCGAGTTGGAAAAGCTGCAGGAGTGTTTCAACGGCTCCGCAACATTTGGTCGTCTAAAACCATCTCTACGGCCACCAAGCTACGCCTCTATATGTCAGTGGTCATCCCAACAGCGACCTACGCCTGTGAGACATGGATGAAGACAGCCAACACCACCAACAAGTTGGATGTCTTCCACCGACGATGCCTCAGATCCGTCCTGAGGATCTCATGGAGAGACCACATCACCAATGAGGAGGTGATGAGAAGGGCAGGGGTAGCACCACTGTCTGTCATCGTCGATGAAAGGAGAAGGAGAATGGCTGGACACGTACTCCGACTGCCAAGAGAGAGACCGGCAAGTGTGGCAATGGACTGGATGCCAGAAGGTGGAAAGAGGAAGAGAGGGAGGCCAAAGAAGACATGGAGACAGACAGCTAAGGGAGATGGGTGTCAGCTGGCACGGAGCAAGAAGGGTCGCCAGAGACCGGAGTAAATGGAGAGGACTCGTCGCCCAATGTTCCAATAGGAACGGGAGGAACTAAGTCTAAGTCTAAGTCCCAGGCTTACTTATCTGCGAAAAGAAAAGCCTGGTCACAACGTAAGGCAGAGAAGCTATCGGCAGATGTATCGTCCGGAACATCCGTCAGATGTATTTCCCCCGGATACGATATTTTCCCGACCAATCACAACACTTGTTTCATTCGCAGAGAATGTAAACTGATTTGTAAAGCATCGTCGTCATTTCCTTGGGCGATACTTCCGGTAAAATCCTGCAACTTCCGCCCAAACAAATGATAGCGTCTCTACAGCGTATAGGTCTTGCCCAGGGTGGGTTGGATAGGGCTTCTCTTTCCATCTCGTTTGGATCTATCAGCCATCATCACCAGAGTGATGAATAGTGCAGAGTGGAATGGAATTATGGGATGTATGGGGCGGGTCATCTAGGCATGGATTAATTGCGTTAACATTTTTAATCAAATTAATTTCACAAATTAATTAACTCAGTTAACTCGGTTATTTTGACATCCCTATATATTTACCTTAGATCACATCTGGTCACATCTGGGACTCTATCACCCACATAAAAATGTTACAGCATTATATACAACTAAAGTCAACATTACAGTTAGACTTAAACCTTGTACCGGTATATGACCCTGTTGACAATGGTCCCCTAGGGCTCTATACTTGGTCCCCTCCTTTTGTCCCCCGGCTACTACACTAAATACCTCCATCTAGAATAGCTCTACAAAGCTCACAACGCGTTGCATTGCGTTGCTATTGCGCTGTGAGCGGTCAAGGGAACATGGGAAGTTTTCTATATACAAGTGAGGCAGTGATATTCACTATATTGTGTTGGAAACTAAACATCTTTGTTTTGGCGCTGCTCTGCGGCGACATGGGCATAAGGGCTACGCTTGCATGCGGGCCCTTTGTCTAAGACACATTTCTTCCTCGGGAGACAAATAATAAAGAACCTTGAACCTTATTAGTCAAGCTGATAGCATATTTTTTTGTGTTTCTTGGGACAATGTAGGTCATATTTAAAAAATATAATGGCAAGCCCCAAAATCATATTCAACTAGAAAAAGTGCCCTTCTGGGCACAGGAGTGTGTGTGTGATGTTTGGCAAAATGTTTTGGAGCAATATAAACGTGTGTGTGTGTGACGCGGCTTGGCCTGTTGTAGCGCCACCATGAGGCTGATTTGAAAACTGTCAAGTGGCATTTCTTCCAAAGCCTAGTGGGAATATACATGCACAGTTTCACCACAATCGGAAGCTGCGTTGAGTAGTTGTGGCGATGTGTACAAAACGGGTACAAAGCGGGCTACTCCTGAAAAGTTTAGAAGCCAATCGTAGCCAATGAGGGTGGATTATGAGAAATCAAACAAACCCGTCTTGATCACATGACTATGAAGAGCATGTGTACCGATTTGCGTGAAATTTGGATAAAATCTGAAGGAGTAATTATGTGAAAAATTCCACGCAAAGGTTTTTCCTTGGCCTCTAGGGAGTTGGCATACAAAGTTATCCACAGATCTGTGCAGTTAGAGGTAAAACACTTTTTGGCCAGTTATAGCGCCACCATGAGGCTGAGTTGAAAATGTTCATGTGGCATTTTTGACTCTGCCTAGTGGGAATGTGCGTGCACAATTTCACGGAAATCACACTTTGTGTTCATGATTTGCAGCATTTTGTTTGAAACTGAGCACTCCTGCGAACTTTGGAAGCCAATCTTAACCAATCAGGATGAAGTCTGAGAAATCTGAAAGACCCGTTTCGTTCAATGGCTCTAGAGAGACTGTGTACCAATTTGCGTGATGTTTGGACCAAATCTGTAGGTGTACTGTCCAGAAACTTGTTTTGCACAAAGTGGCCTCCTGGTGGTGCTATAACAGGCCGTTCTGAAAATGTTGGGGCAGAGGTCCATCGTTGGCATCCAGGGAGTGTGTGTGCAAAATTTGGCATCGACCGGGTTAACGGTGCCGGAGATTAGCTGTTCACAGACGGAAGGACGGACACACACACACGGACACACGGGCGGACGGAGTGCAAAACATACTCTCTCCCCATGCCTTCGGCCTGGTGGAGACAATAATTAGAAGGCAGGATCCCTCTCATTTAGTATGAAATAAGAAGTTGCAGATTCGAGCTGATATTGGTGGGGAAAGGTGTCATTTATGTTTGCAATACTTGGTAGCAGATGTTAGTATGTGTCATTTTGAGAACCAAACATATTTCATTTTAATCTCACTGTAGACATCTGCCGCCCTGTCAAATCTTCTGTCAAAACATACTCTCTCCCCATGCCTTCGGCCTGGTGGAGACAAAAAACTCACAACGCGTTGCATTGCGTTGCTACTGTGCTGTGAGCAGTCAAACTTGTTGTTTTAACCTTTTAAATAAATAAAAGGTTCATGCCAGAGGTCCCTCCACTCCACCGCAGTGCTTGTAATGAACTGAACCCACCCCCACATCTCTGTGGAGTTGTTGTCTGTCCTGCAGCCTCTGGTTCGTCCCTGTAACGGTCCTTGGCCTGCAGAGTCTTCTTCAGCTCCCTCTGGGCGGCCTTGGCCTCCTCAGTGCCACAGCAAGCCTCTAAAGCCCTCTTGGTCCTATTCAACCTACGGTGATGTTCCCGTCCATCCAGGGCTTGTTGTTGGATAAGAAAGTGTACCTTTCTGCCACCCACATAACATCCACAGTGAATAAAGAGCCCCGGGTTCATCTGGATGAAACATACAAATTAGGGGTGTCAAAAAAAATTCCGTTATGAACGATTCAAAATCGATTCATAATTTTTTTTCTGGCTACAGTTACAGGAGTTTTCACTACATGGTGTTTGTGATATGAAATGAAAGCTCACCCTAATCACAGTAAACATCATATCTTCAATCATTTTCAAGTTACTGTAGTCACTTCAGTTCAAGACTGGAGTAGATTGTGATGAAATCCTATATGTATTGAATCGAGAATCATTTTGAATAGAAAATCGTTTTGAATCTGGAAAAAAAATGCTTTTGAATTAAAAAAATAGATTTTGAATCGAATCGTGACCCCAAGAATCGGAATCGAATCGAATCGTGGGACACCCAAAGATTCACAGCCCTAATACACAATGTCCAGAACCTACTGTATGATGGGAAGAAACACTCAGGAAAGCTCTGATTTATTTTGGAATCCCTCCCAGCTCCGTTGTGGCACGCTGAATTATCCCAGCACCCCCCATCTGACAGAAGATTTGACAGGGCGGCAGATGTCTACAGTGAGATTAAAATAAAATATGTTTGGTTCTCAAAATGACACATACTAACATCTGCTACCAAGTATTGCAAACATAAATTACACCTTTCCCCACCAATATCAGCTCGAATCTGCAACTTCTTATTTCATACTAAATGAGAGGGATAATTATTACTATCTGTCATGAGTGTTTTTGAGTCCCTTACGGAGCTATGTGTGTGGCTGGCTGGGTGCCTGGGTGCCTGCCTGGGTGCCTGCCTGGGTGCCTGGGTATGAGCACGAAAATAGCATGGTTGTTTTTCACCACCTGTGCGCAACCTAACACACACACAAACACACACGCACATATTAACTGTATATATGATGATTTCGGGTGTGCCAGTACAGTGCCAGTACAGTCCAGTACAGTAGAGGGTACAGTAGAGGGACCCCCACACGGTAACTCTCATTTCTCATGTGTCACGAGGTCAGATCCATAAATGGAGATCTAAGGGTCTCCATGATGTCACGTGATGTCACGAGGCATGATGATTGGCAGCCATATATGGAGATGCAGGATTTCATAGTAAATGCGACCTTCGGTCGTAATAAGAGATCACATGACTCCACAGAATGTACGACCGTACAGAACTTATTAACAGATGAAGAAACACAAGCCAACCTCAGCAGAATTGCACTGAACACAAGGCAAATGGACCACGTTGGTAAACGCTAAAAACTGGAGATGGTTGCTTTACCGACTACCAACTCATCAGTTTAAATGTCACGGGCATTCATCTAGTGTACCATATGGGCTTTTATGGTCCATCTAAACTGTGGGTGCATAAAACAATGCATCATAAACTGCCATGAGTCAAAATTCATGAGCACCCCCAATGACATATAAAATAAAGTTCGTACAGCTTGCGAAAATAACAAAATAGTGGGTCTCGGCGATGACAAATCTCCCTTCTGTTGGCGGGTTGTAGGGTTTTCCCAGCATCTGACTCCTGTGATAAGTGATAACAATGGATAGCACCCTGGCCTTCTCTAGGAGGAGATTCAGTTCAGTTCTATTGAAATACAATATAATACTTGATCTCTCTCTCTCTCTCTCTCTCTCTCTCTCTCTCTCTGTAAAGAGAGAGAGAGAGAGATGTAAATTACATCCTACACATAATTCTACATTCATTAAAACTCTGAACTCTGACTGGGGAGGGAGTCTGGGAGATAGGTAACTATGTGAAAGAAAACATTTTTTTAAAGGAAGGGGAAAGGTTATATTCGTGGGCAATCGAAATAATGTTTGGAATTGTTGATGTGGTGTCATTACAAATTATTTTGACATGGTTGGTACATCGACTGGAAAATAAAAACATGGCATTTCATTTCAAGAAGTTGGCAGACCTCTGACCTGCAGTAATTCAACAGGGAACTATAGCAAATAACTAAGTCCACTGACTTTGCTTCATTGGTTGTTTATAAAGTAAAGCATAACATGTACTTGTCAGTGCTGTTTAATTAACAAATAATTAGAAATAAAGTGGGGCACCTGCTGGCCTAGTGGTCCAGGCGCATGCCACATATATACTGTAGGCTTTGGCCTGACAGCGTGTTGCGTGTTCGAGTCCCGTTCATGACGACCCTTAGCTGCATGTCTCTCCCCTTCTCTCTCTCCCTCCTTCCTGTCCATCTTCACTTGATACCATCAATAAAGGCAGAAAAGCCAAAAAAACTAAGTAAACTAACTGAAATGGTCCTACATATACTCATTATTTCCCTGTACATTTTCTGTTACAGTTTAGGCCTGCTAATTAGACTTGCACCTTCCACATTGGGTTTGGTTTTATATGTGCAGGAGTCCACTTTTTGTCTCAGCAAGTGTATAAGTGTACACACTGTTGTAAGTGGGAATGAAAACTATTTGTTTTTGCTGATGTGTGCCCAGATTGTATTTATCCAGGTGCGAGAGAGACTTTATGCTCAACGCGACGATGCGTGAGCCGTGTTTAGATGTGTTTTGGTTTATTATGTGATTTGGGGTTTTTAGCAGTGCCACAAATTGGTGTAGTCGGCAGGACAACTTTTTTTTTTAAATAAAAGATGATGATGATTATGGAAAATGTAGCCATTTGTAATGTAGCACCTTGTGCGGTGGGTGCCAACAGGTGAGCTTATATGGAAGGAAGGAATGGAGTTTGGGTTGCAGGGACCTTTCAGTGTGGGGAGATGAGCTGATGGAAGTTTAGATGCATTTTGGTTTAGTGATTTTGTGTTTTTAGCATGTGCCACGTGGCTCACTTTCCATATCTTCATGAGATTTACGCACAATGCGTCGTGGGTGGTAAAAATACAAACCAGCAAACCGCCAACGCAGTGTGAGCTTATGAATCAGCTATTTTCAAATAGCCGAAATGTATATAGGGCTGTCTGTCTATAATTCACGTAACTCGAGAACCGTCGGAGAGCCGGTTGTCCAGAACCAGCACAAAAGCCTCTGCAAGGGCTCTGGACCTGATCACCTCTACATGTCCATATATGGTGCTGGCCTGTTCTGACATCACAACACTGGGGCAGAGCCTTAGATATAGACAGAGTTACGCAAACTGCGTTCACTTCATATGGCCAGTCCAATGGCGGCTCTCCTACATAGACTACGCATTGAGCATGGGGACAACCAACTGGGCCAAGTCCTGGACCGGAAGTAGGCAGAAATGCATTGGACTCAGGCAACAGCCAAGCTTTAATGATCTTAATGATCCTTTATTTTAAATTGTTTTGTAGTAATAGTACAACATAAACATTAAAGAGACTTTAGTTGTTACTGTACAATACTTTAAAACAGTTGCCATGTGGCACAAATGCTTAAAATAGCTCTTGTTTTGCGAAAAAAATGTATTTCCAACTCCAGCTTGGCTCAGTTGAAGGCTGCATGAACAGCGCTTGAGCACTCTGTTTCTGCATCCTCTATATCATAACTATTCTATTAGATGGCTCTGGGCATGCCTGACACAGAACTCCATATATAGGAATAAAGGGACACAGAGAGACAGATACAGACATCTCCATATATGGGCATAAAAGGGACACAGACAGATGGGTGGAATGGTCTTCTTCAATTGGAAACACCTGCTGATCAATTAAACCTAGCTGGAACACCCAACACCCTCATGCACACTAGAGACTGACACGGGAGTGGATTTTCACTCCTGTCCTGTCCCACTCCCACAGAAAAAATCCTGTCCTGTCCCAATCCTGGGCCAGAGTTAAAAAAAAATCCCATCCTGTCCCACTCCTGTAGAATGACTCCTGATCCCATCCCGCTCCCACTCGAAATTACTCCCGCTCCCATCCCACTCCTGTTTTTTTTCTTTTTTAGTCATTGATCGATCGATCCATCTATCCATCTATAGGCCTATCTATCTATCACTTCAACTTCAAGTGATAGATATCACTTCAACTACCAATACAATTCAAATAAGTGTTGGATTTAACTTTGACTACCAAATACAGTTCTGACACTTAATTTAAGTCCTATGACACGTTTTTTCCCTGAACAGAACTTAAAGCTTAACAGTTAACAAGTGCTTTGTCAATTAAGATAAAAAAAACAACCTCAGTGTTAATTTAACTCTATATGAATAATTATTCAGTGTACAAGTCTATGTGTATGGCAGTGGTTCCCAGGGGTCCTTGAGAGTTCCAGGGGGTACCCAGTTAAATAATAGTTTGGAAACAAATGGACCCTTATGGGTCTGTAACAAATTATGTTATGGGAGTGTACAAATGGAACCAAATGTTGTTCCATTTGTACACTCAGAGTTAAATTAACATAGATTTTACAATATAATGTGGGGGTCCCAGCGATAAAAATGCCATTAAATGGGGGTCCGTAGACTAATGCATGTCAAACTGGGGGTCCTTGAAATTAAAATGGTTGAGAATCACAGCTAGAACCGTAATAAAAAATCTTCTCTTATGGGGGTCCCTGTCCCTGGCATCTTTTCAAATGGGGGTCCGCGGGCTAATAAATGTCGATTTAGGGGTCCTTGACATGAAAATGTTTGGGAACCACTGGTGTATGCGACTCGGTTGGGAGAAAGAAGGGAGACGATGTATTGTAGAACATTCGCTCAGACAGCTGTTCAGGGAGCTAGCTACAGTAACAGTGTTAGCATGTAGCTAACGTAGCATCACAATTGAAAGTTGCAACGTTGCCACTGCCAGGGGAAACAAATGCATCAGGATGATCTGGCTATAAATAATCGATTAAATCACGGCACCGGCGCGATGCAGAATCATACACGGCCGCATTGCGATGTCTTCATATAAAACTGTATAAGACGTCCAGCCCGACTGGATTGCATGGAGGAGGTTTTTGTGTTGTGGAAGCACTAGCACTGCTGGATTATGGGTAACTATGTATGTAGTTATTTTGATTTGCGTCAGCAAGTCAAAAGAGTGTTGGCTCACAGAAAGATGACTACAACAAAAATGGGTGCTTCTGTTCTTTTGGTTGGAACTTGGCAGCGAGACCAACGTCATTCACGCTCCTGCACACTCCCGTTGACTTTCATTCCCGTCCCGTCCCGATCACGGGACTAATACAAATATTAATCCCATCCCACGGGAATCCCGCGGGAATCCCGTGTCCCGCGGGAGTCCCGACAAAATGTCAGTCTCTAACGCACACACACCCCTACCACAGTCACCCTGGCAACCAAACAACAAACCAAGGCATGGCCATCCTTCTTGACCATGGGAGTGCACCCATTAACTACTGAACCCATAGCCTATGATCGCTTAAAGCAAGTCCATAGACTTGGCTGCCACATGATGTCACACATGAAAGCCAGACGTTGGAGCCTACTTGGAGGGGCTAACACCACTCAAAAAAAGCTTACATCTAGAACAGTGAAACATCGGCTTTCTCACTCCTACTCATGCCAATTCTCAATGCAAATGAAATTATGTAATGATGGTCAACCCACTATAGAGACAAATAGATAGATAGGAGAGAATGACAGTATTACTGACTGACAGTGCGCTCTCCATATATTGATAATAATATTTAGATTCCCATAAATGTATGAGTGACCTAAATCCAAACTACACTCCCAAAGCCCATTTTTAACTTCTGGGAAGTAATTTGTGTTGCAGAGAAATCAAACAAATACAGCAGCTTAACACAGCAAGCATATACAAACAAGCTTAGAGGGAATGCACTGTCAATCCAGTTAGTTTGAGAAACACGTTTAATTTTTGGCAAAGGACACCAATTCATTTCTGCAGGCAGTGAGTGTTTCCTGCAGGATAAAGCATTTCACTCCACTTTCTTTTTCTGGGCTTGTCTGTTAATAAACGCGCTTCAAAGTCATGCCATTATCTCAGATTTAACAACAATATGCACAACAGGCTCAACAACTCAAGTACATGAAGGATAAAGGACCCGTATAGGGCTGTCTTTCCCAGTGAAAGTCAACACAGATGAAAATGTTGTAGTTTAACGTCGTTTTTGTACAGATCCCTGCCGAAATCCTCATACTAACATCCTGTGCACATGTCCTGGCCTACCAAATAATAAAGACTATATAGTAGACTGCACGCGCATTAGTCCGACATCCCGTTAGTCCAACTGCTGTACGTGGCCAGTTAAGACTCACCCCGCGGCTTCCGCATGCGATAATGGTTAGGGTTTGGTTTGGGATAGGGTTAGTAATAGTAATGAGGGCGGCGGTGGCTCAGGGGTAGAGTGGCTGGATGGTAACCGCAAGGTTGCCTGTTCGAACCCGGGCTCCCCCAGAGTTAGTGTCGAAGTGTCCTTGAGCAAGACACTGAACCCCAAATTGCTCCTGATGTGCTGGCTAGTGCCTTGCATTGTTTCTGCCGCCATCGGTGTATGAGTGTGTGTGTGTGAATGGGTGAATTGATGCACAATCTATGTAAAGCGCCTTGGATAAAGGCGCTATATAAATGCACCATTTACCATTTAATGGGTCGGACTAAGGAGCGCAATGAGCGGTCGGAACAATGACACGTTACCCTCCCTTTCTGAACACATTTTATGAATATTAAGAGTTGTGCATTGGTCACCTACCCTACCAAGCATGCATGAAGCTAGACCAAAATATGTCCTGTGGCTCAGTTAATGGTCTGTTTCCATGCTAATGCTGCTAATTAGATGGGAATATGCCTGGGCACCAAGTGAACGGAGGCGAAATATGGGAGCAAATGAACCCATGGTGTATAAACATGGGGTTGCTGGAATGTTGGTGTCACGGCATGATTGCGTAATTAAAGATTTAATGGACTCACTAATGACTGTGACATTGCCCGCCCTCTTCATTTTAGGATTCTGATGACGGCACACATAAGGGAATTAAGGGTCTAAATATAATAGAGAAACAGGCTGAGCGTCTTTTTGTGTGTACATCTCGGGGGTCATGCTTTCAGCTCAGTGAAGTGAAATGCCCCCAAGATCAGAGCATGCATGGGGTCACACCTGACCTCTCGCATATGGATCCACATGTCTGCATAATGTTAAATAGGCCATTAGTACCACAGGGAACTACGTATGTTGGCTGTTTTGAGACGTGACATTTGTACCGGATAACTACGGCGACGTGCCATGACACGTGGCCTCGTGAGTCGTGACTTCACCACGAGGACTTCATTAGTGAGGATTTTCAGAAAGCATTGGGGGGTTATTTATGATCCGGCATTACTTTGTCAATCTGAGACAAAGGGAAGTGCTCTGCTCGCTGCAGGGGAATGTCTTCAGGGAGGATTGCACAGCATCCAGGCAACGCAGTGGAATCATTAGGGCTTGATTTTTTTTATCTGTCTGTCTGTCTGTCTGTCTGTCTGTCTGCCTATTCCCCAGCATGTACTGTAGATTGATCGACCATACGTGAGAAGGCATTTCGTCCCTACGAGGTGTACAGATTTGGAGCAGTGGGAGCTTTCAACCCTTTTCATGTCAAGGACTTGTGCAAGCAGAGCGCGCAAGTACTGCGATCAGCTGCGTATGTATGTATGTCGGGGTTTGTATGTCGGTGTTCTCTCTCGCCCAATCAGGGACCAGCACCATTTGGTCACGTCACCAAGAATGGTGCTCTCTTATTGGCTGTTGATCATGGTGATGTTGATGGTAACACAATATATCATAATAATATATCTGGAGTTTTTTTGGAAGCGGTGATGCCAGTGGTGAACGCACCTCAGGACGCGCTCTGCTTGTGCACAAGTAGTTTAGTTATCATTGGATACGATTTTGTCCACAATTTCATGCTGTATTTATGTTGGTACAACAGGCAAACAATTCTTCTACATTCTCTAATTGGGTAGACTTCTTGTAAATTAAGTAACGCTAATGTTTAACAATAATGTCACTCCCAGCCGGGGCGCCTGATGGAGGGGAAAGGAACTGGTCAGCCGCAGTGGTAATAGGTGATAACCTACTGTACTCAGTGAGCCGCGGTGGTAATAGGCGACAACCTATACTCAGTGAGATGCGGTGGTAATTGGTAAGTGACTCACCGCTCACCCAGGCCAGCACATCTCTCTGTTTTTACTATAAGTGGTGGTCAGGTCATCACCTAAAGACTGGAGTACTGTATGCGTGTAGGTGTGTGTGGCTGGCTGACTGCTGTTGGAAGAACTATTATTATTATTATAACAAACGGTGTACTGTAGTTAATCCTCCCGTGTTGATTGATTGGCCTGTTTATCTTGGCACTCCACTTAAATTGATAAAAAGCATCTATATTTTAATCAGATCATTTTTTTACCTACCCAAGGGAAACATGCAGTGCTGACATGAGCAAATAATGAAGGTTACATTATTATTATAATTTTTCTTTTAGGCAAGAGTCGGGGACTCACTCTTTGGACTAGGGATGTCCCGATACACTTTTTTCGCTTCCGATCCGATCCCGATACCTCAATTTCTGTGTTAGCCGATACCGATACGGAATACCGATACCAGTGTAGTGATCTCATGTTGTGTTTATAGCTATATCTCGTGTTGTGTTTATAGCAGGCTCCTCACTCAAATGTGCACTTGCAGTTTGGGCAACTCCAAAGCAAACTCCACATGCCCCAACATTTTATTTACCTGCCATAGTGTCAATTAACCCCTTACCCCTGTGTGGGATCTGTGGTTAGACTGGCATATTCGCTGATGCCAATATGACCCGATATGACAAATAAGGGCCGATCCGATACTTTTCCCGATACCGATCGGGATATCTCTACATTGGACTGAGGCCAATTCTAAAAATGTCTTATATGTTGCTATTTAAGTGGTGCTCAAACTTTTTCATATCGAAGGACTGCCAAAATTATATGAATTTGTCTTTAAAAAAATATATCTATTGAAAGATTTTCACAAATAAAAAATAGCAGATCTAGTACAAGCTTGCAGTGCGGCACGGTATCTGCTATATCTGCTAATTTTGAGTGTTGCAACCACTCCTATAGACAGCTATGTGTGTGGCTGTGTCCCTGTGTCTGAGCACGAAAATAGTGTTATAGCGTTTGTTCACCACCAAGTGTCACTGTTGCACAGCCTAACACACAGACAGGGCTTGTACAGTACAGTACAGTACAGTACACTACAGTACAGTACAGTACAGTACAGTACAGTACAGTACAGTACAGTACAGTACAGTACAGTACAGTACAGTACAGTACAGTACAGTACAGTACAGTACCACTCACTTCAGACGGGTCTGATTTTTTTAAATGTAGGCCAATTTATTATTTGTTTTTTTGCTACAATCTAAAATCACACAGATGCTTTCCTGGTTTTAATGGGTTAAGCGCCACTAACTGAGCCTGCATGCTTCTTAACTAATAGGGATCAAAACGTGCACGGTGATGGGATGACGGACAGCGAAGCACTGTCCACCAAAGTCTCCAAATGCGCTAAAATGGAGGCTTAACAGACTACAACAAAGCTCAATATGTAATCCAGTGAGAGTGAAAAGCCATGCATGCTGTAGAGCAGGGCTGTAGAGCAGGGCTGTAGAGCAGGGCTCGGCAACCTTTGTTGACATGAGGTGCCAAGTTTTTCACATTCTTGATAGTCAGTGTGCCATATCAACATGAACTCTAATTATGACTCCACATCAAAATGAAATATTTGCAACTGATTTTGATTGTCCATAGCAGGCTATACACCTATTTATTTGTTCTTCTCTTTTAGAGATATTTCTTTTGATGATCATTAGACTTGATAAACACACCACCCATCTCTCAAGACTCCCTCCCCAGTCAGTTAGGACTTTGAATGGATGTAGAATTATGTGCACAATGTAATTTGTATGTACTGGGGACTTCTTTTAACTGAAGAACAAACCTCTCTCTCACACTGATGCCAGTGTGCCAGTGATGACCATTGGCACCCCTGCCTAAGTTGCCTCCCCCTGCTGTAGAGAAGTATAGCGCACAAACAATTATGTGTAAAACAAATCACCGAAGTCACCGAACCGTAACGGCGAGTGGTTCAGCCTAGCTAGTAGCATATAAGAGGCTGGATAAGCCGGAGCAGAGCAAGATAATGTGCATGCATTTATTTTCTCTGTTATACAGGTACTCCATTAGCAAAACCCAGCGGCGCGCAGCCTTGTTGCCCCTCCATTCACTATACCGACAATGGAGCTGCACTCATTTATCACACACAGATGTGACACTGCACTGCAGTGGCATTTTATCGAAAAAAATACATTAGAACGCTGTGTGAGCTAGGAATGAAAAGTGCTATAAGACGGTGGTTCCCAAACTTTTTCATGTCAGGGACCCCCAAATGGACTAATTAACCCGCGGACCCCCCATTTGAAAAGATATGCCAGGGACCCCCATAAGAGAAGACTTTTACGGCTCTAGCAGTGATTCTCAACCCGTTTAATTTCAAGGACCCCCAGTTTGACATGCATTAATCTACGGACCCCCATTTAATGGCATTTATATCTCTGAGACGCATACTGTGCTGTCCATTCTTCTTTAAATGCCCCGTAATCCCAGTTCCTTTTTAGACATCCGGATATTGCAATTTAGCAACAGGTGACATTTTTAGCAAGCTCAAGCAGGCTGGCTGCACCCGTCCCGCAGCCCGCAAACAAACAATCCAGTGATTATGCCCAATTTATAATTCATACGACGGTGCCTCAAATATACAGTAGCTGATCTACAATCTCACAACATCCTCAACACGAGTCGTTCTTGTACAGAAGTATGATCAACTTCTGCTCTGCTTACAGAACTCGCCTTCGGCTTGTTCTTGCAGCAACGCAGGCGTGCCATTAATGACAGCAATGCACACCCTCTCGTGTAATATTGCAATAGAGGGTATCCGCGTGACATCATCATCAAACCAGGAAGTTATGCAGGAATGCCTACTGAGTGGCAAAAAACTACTTTCTGGCCTTGACAGCCCATACATCCGAACAGAAATTGCATTAAACAACGTTAAACAATGTTAAATTCACTTTGCCTGTTGCTTTGCCACTCTATTTGTCACTCGATTTGCCATTCACTTTATGCGCATACCCTCTATTCAGTTACCCTTAACTCTTTGAGCGTTTCAAGGATTTCTATATAGTAGGTAGACTTCTCTATGGCCAGAATGGCGTTTTTGAATGATTTATTGAAAATTCTCTGTTGTGAATGTGTGACAACGAAAGACCTTCAGAGAAAGCTTGACTTGTCTGCTTCCAGGAAAAAAATGAACTGAGTTGATAAAATGTTTAGTTCTTGTGTTGGAAGCCATTTAAAAGAGCCTGCATTTACACTGTTTCTGTTTCTAGGACAACCAAAAAAAGTTATGCCCGGTTGAAGTTTTATTTTCTAAATAACTTTTTTTCTGCTGGGCATACATAGCCATGCAATATCTCATTTTAAAGGGTGAGTTGTCTAGTTCAATTAAAATAAAATAAAAAGTTTCTCACATGTACCACTGTAGATATTTTGCCATCTATAAATAGCATGGTCAGTCATGATCAATCTGACCTATCCAGCTAAAAGTCCCCATAGCTCTGAAATTGGAACATCATATAAACTCAATTCTTTTTTGGGGTAAAATTAGACATTCTAACGCACATTTTGATATATACCATGTTTACATAGTCTTACCAGTACCTTGTCTATTCATGCATGTATCTCAAAAACCTGTTATGAAGAAACACAGTTTTGATAAAAAACACATCCAAGGACATTGTTTTGATATGACTTGGTGCCCATGATATGTATCAAAATATAGACTTGAATGTATACTGTATTATAAAAAAGAAATTGAGTTATTACCATCTACCGTTACAGAGTAAATCACAGTTGAAACTTGCTTAGTCATATACAATAAACCTCACAATAGTGAACAAAATAGTCATGACAGGTCTAACTCATTGTAAAAGCGTCTTTTATTTTTTACGACTACTAACATAATAAAATGATAAATATTACAGAAAATAAATAGGCCTACATACAAAACAGTTACTCCTCCCCTAGCTCTGATCCATAGCTCTAAATGCGCATTTAGAGCTATGGATCAGAGCTACTCCTCCCAAATGTCCCCAAACCCAGTCCTTGACGGTGTGTGTGTGTGAGTTAACCTGACTCCGCCATATGGGGCAGCAGAGTGTACACTGTGTTCCCCCCTCCTGCTCCCATCTGGGAACTCTCAGGCAGACTTGATGCCCGGCCACAAAACGGCCTGGCCAATCAGCAGCAGCTTCTAGCAACTTCTAGCAGCAGCTTCTAGCTTCTACTAGCTGCTGCTGATTGGCCAGGCCGTTTTGTGAGCAACTTCGCTTCTAGCTGCTGCTGATTGGCCAGGCCGTTTTGTGGCCGGGCATCAAGTCTGCCTGAGAGTTCCCAGATGGGAGCAGGAGGGGGGAACCCAGTGTACTCTCTGCTGCCCCATCTGGCGGAGTCAGGTTATGTGTGAGTAGGCTAAATAAAAAAAACACCCAAAAACTGCCCCCCCTGAAATGAATGAATGAATGAATCCGGTTCAGTGTCGGAGAACGCCATCGCAGTCTTGACTCTTCATCCTCCTCCTCCTCCTCCTCATCTGATGCCAGTTCTAAATATATAAAAAGAAATAAACATTTTAGCTGTAGTCAGTGCACGCTACTATTACATGGCGTTTTACCCGGCTGCTGGCGATCAATGATTTTATTGTGCAGTGTCTGTGGGCCGAGTCGTGGCATGACAAATACAAATAGATGCTTGTATAAGTAGTATCACGATAAAATAATATGGCAACGTTAGAATGAAACACCAATGAGTGATCGGTGGTAATGTAGCTAGCTGCCCAGGGTATATCCAGCACCATTGCGTCGCAATCATCCAGCAACATTGGTACTGGCTATTGCCCGGGCTTGTGGCCCGGCCAATAGCCAGTACCATTTGTGCAGTGTTTGTTAGCAACTACTACTAGCCAACAGCCAGTGGAATGTGGTGACGTGATGGTGCTGGATATACGCTGGGCAGCTACATTACACGCGATCACTCATTGGTGGTGTCATTCTAACGTCGCCATATTATTTTATCGTGATACTAATTATACAAACATCTATTTGTATGCCACGATGCCACGATTCGGCCCACAAAGACACAGTACAATACATTCATTTGATCAGATGTTTTTGTTAGCTACGTCGATCACCTATAGTACCGACCCTTGTTATATATTCTCCGACTATGCATGTCACGATGACTAAACCAGTTAGATCTATCCATATATGGTTCTACCACATCTATCTGATATCAGCACTAGGTCGGCTCGGGCCAAATATAGGGATCGTCTTACTAGACATGTCATATTAGGGCATTTTCGAATACAATAAAATTACCTTTTAGCGAAGGCATCAGCCTTGGTGGTAACTCCGGTGGGGAGAAGAAAAAACATTCCACACGTGTAATCCGCGAGGGTGGATGTTGCAGCCCGGCCAACGGTCTGGGACTGGAGAATGCCACTGGACACGGATGGATCATTTTTCAGATTGTTTTTTTTGCGGCGACTGCAAACCTGGCTGAAAAACTCTTCCTCCAGTGCCCACCTCGGAGGAGTCAACCAACCCCCCTGTTCACTGGGGGCTGGGCGTCAGTTTCCAATAGGAAAGCATACACGTGTGTCACGTGACACGGGAATTCTGGGAAATGTAGTTGATATTTATGCTCAATACTATATACAGAGGTGCGGACCGAATTAATATATTGGTATTAATAAAAAAAGAGAACTACGGAAAATCACGTACAGGGCAGAAAAGACTAATGCAAAACTCCACGTGTTTTCCAGTAGTAATCTGTCTAAGGGTTAAAACTAAGATAAGGGTTGATTTTTTTTTTAAGACAGATGAAGCCACTACGACCACAAATGTCCCAAGAAACTAGCTAGCCTAGCCACCGAGTCTGCTTCGCTCTGGGAGAACAGAAACTAGCTAGCCTAGCCACCGAGTCTGCTGCGCTCTGGGAGAACAGAAACTAGCTAGCCTAGCCACCGAGTCTGCTGCGCTCTGGGAGAACAGAAACTAGCTAGCCTAGCCACAGAGTCTGCTGCGCTCTGGGAGAACAGAAACTAGCTAGCCTAGCCACCGAGTCTGCTGCGCTCTGGGAGAACAGAAACTAGCTAGCCTAGCCTAGCCACAGAGTCTGCTTCGCTCTGAGAGAACAACACGGCTGAATGCTTTGTTTTAATTAGGTGTTCCATGATGCTGGTTTGAAGCACGTCTAGAAAGCTGTTTCAACCAATCAGATTGGTTCCTCGAAATTACCTGTTGTATAATGCTCAATAATATCAGGTTGTAGGTCTGGGAGGAGGAGATGTCAAATCATTATTATAATGGGTTAGGCTCAATGGTCAATCCATAAATTCATAATTCACAATAATGTAAATGGGGGAGAACTGCTCATGTATAGTTTATGCCACCTACAGCTATTTCTTTTTTTCAATCCATTCTCTTCATCACAAATGTATGTGTCGTAAATGAGCTAACAGAGAGAGACTGCTTTCTCTCCCTATAGAGCACATAAACTAACATAAAGACTTGACTTAAACTAAAATACGGAGAAGTTCTGAAGCAGACAGACGGATGAAGAGGCACAGGTAGGCAGATGAAGGTTTCGGAGTCCAGTTTTATTTGCAGAGTACAGAATGCCGATCAGCTCTCCTGCGGCCCTCCGGCCTGGGAGAGTGACACACACTACAGTACGTTTCATTGGGTCTTATATTTAGCAAACAAGACAGAGACAACAAAGGGAAAGGTGCTCTCAGGTTCCCCATACCCCCTGAAGTCTAAAGTGGTCAACATGTCCATAAGGTGATGGTCAGGTCACAAAGGCACAGTAGGACCTCGGCCATTTGCTCACTATCAACAAGCCAGATCTAATTAGCATACAGAGCTGCAGCTGCCCCAACTCGATCTGTTTGTCAGAGCAGGAGACAACTAAATGTTTCTAAACAGTTACTTATGCTATTATTAATGAAATGTGGTTCCTCTAGACACCACATATGTCTTATAAGGCAGTCTGGCATGTAGTTCCAGTAACTATCACAATGTTTTGTAACTATTTCCTTTGATTATGTTCTGGCCCGCCATCTGAGGATGCGTTGGAAAATAAATTGGCCCGAGACCAAATGGATTTGCAGACCCCTGTCCTATAGTCCCTGCATTTCCCCAGACTCCCCATGGCTATCGCGTTTGGTTTACTTGAATTATTGCTATGGGAATAAATGTTTTGCTCTGCTGGTTCTAATTTTAGGTATCTACTGTATACCTCCGCTCACAAGGGACTGGGTGGAATGCCCACTGAAAGTGGATGAGATGCAGTGGTAGAAAAAACACTCACATATATCATATCAATACTCCAATGTAGAAGTACTCTGTTACAACTGCAAGTCTGGAATTCAAGTACAAAAGCATTGGCATCAAAATGTACTTAAAGTAACAAAAGTAAAAGTAGTCCCATGCACGAAATAAGCAGGGAAGAAGAGTCACTTTCGCCCGAGACGGAAGTGATGTAGCATGGATCTGTAGTGTAGCGAGGGGCCTGGGTGGTGGGCATGGATCTGTAGTGTAGCGAGGGGCCTGGGTGGTGGGCATGGATCTGTAGTGTAGCGAGGGGCCTGGGTGGTGGGCATGGATCTGTAGTGTAGCGAGGGGCCTGGGTGGTGGGCATGGATCTGTAGTGTAGCGAGGGGCCTGGGTGGTGGGCATGGATCTGTAGTGTAGCGAGGGGCCTGTGTGGTGGGCATGGATCTGTAGTGTAGCGAGGGGCCTGGGTGGTGGGCATGGATCTGTAGTGTAGCGAGGGGCCTGGGTGGTGGGCATGGATCTGTAGTGTAGCGAGGGGCCTGGGTGGTGGGCATGGATCTGTAGTGTAGCGAGGGGCCTGGGTGGTGGGCATGGATCTGTAGTGTAGCGAGGGGCCTGGGTGGTGGACGATAGCCCCGGAGCATGGAACTGTAGTGTAGCGAGGGGCCTGGGTGGTGGGCGATAGCCCCAGAGCACCAGAGGGGCCTGGGTGGTGGGCGATAGCCCCAGAGCACCAGAGGGGCCTGGGTGGTGGACGATAGCCCCGGAGCACCAGAGGGGCCTGGGTGGTGGGCGATAGCCCCGGAGCACCAGAGGGGCCTGGGTGGTGGGCTATAGCCCCAGAGCATCAGAGGGGCCTGGGTGGTGGGCGATAGCCCCAGAGCATCAGAGGGGCCTGGGTGGTGGGCGATAGCCCCAGAGCATCAGAGGGGCCTGGGTGGTGGACGATAGCCCCAGAGCACCAGAGGGGCCTGGGTGGTGGACGATAGCCCCAGAGCACCAGAGGGGCCTGGGTGGTGGACGATAGCCCCAGAGGGGCCTGGGTGGTGGACGATAGCCCCAGAGCACCAGAGGGGCCTGGGTGGTGGGCGATAGCCCCTGAGCATCAGAGGGACCTGGGTGGTGGGCGATAGCCCCAGAGCATCAGAGGGACCTGGGTGGTGGGCGATAGCCCCAGAGCATCAGAGGGACCTGGGTGGTGGGCGATAGCCCCAGAGCATCAGAGGGACCTGGGTGGTGGGCGATAGCCCCGGAGCACCAGAGGGGCCTGGGTGGTGGGCGATAGCCCCAGAGCATCAGAGGGACCTGGGTGGTGGGCGATAGCCCCAGAGCACCAGAGGGGCCTGGGTGGTGGGCGATAGCCCCAGAGCATCAGAGGGGCCTGGGTGGTGGGCTATAGCCCCAGAGCATCAGAGGGGCCTGGGTGGTGGGCGATAGCCCCAGAGCATCAGAGGGGCCTGGGTGGTGGGCGATAGCCCCAGAGCACCAGAGGGGCCTGGGTGGTGGGCGATAGCCCCAGAGCATCAGAGGGGCCTGGGTGGTGGGCTATAGCCCCAGAGCATCAGAGGGGCCTGGGTGGTGGGCGATAGCATCAGAGGGGCCTGGGTGGTGGGCGATAGCCCCAGAGCATCAGAGGGGCCTGGGTGGTGGGCTATAGCCCCAGAGCATCAGAGGGGCCTGGGTGGTGGGCGATAGCCCCAGAGCATCAGAGGGGCCTGGGTGGTGGGCGATAGCCCCAGAGCATCAGAGGGGCCTGGGTGGTGGGCGATAGCCCCGGAGCATCAGAGGGACCTCCTGGGTGGTGATTAGCGTGGCTCGGATTAATGTTTTAATAGGCTATAAACATGCGTGATTGGCACGTAAAGGGTTAATTGAAAAGAAAGAATAAGCTTCTCAGGTCAAATATTGATATACGATTAAACATGCGATTAGTTTAGATGAATTAATGACAAAGCCTCGAATTAATTAGTCCAGATTAGTCCCTAATAATAAGATCAACACCTCAATCTAGTGTAGTCTGATCCTACACTAGATATTAAGGGTTGTGCATGGTGGACCGTCTAGACCTGTGCAAACTGAAATATAAATCTGCTTTAAAAAAACGCTGTCCATGTATAAAATACATAGCAACGGTGATCGTACACTGCCCTGCGGTGTGCCAATATAGGCAAAACACACCTCTGGCATTGCCAAACCTTAAGGTGGTTGCACACCGGCCGCGTTTTTCGGAAAACCGATTCAGAATTCGCATCCGATTCGCGCCCGGTGTGTGGAGACCTTTACCCTTTGAGCTCTGCCAATATAAGTCGATCGGACGCGTAATTAGTGTCCAGTCCAAAACTGCCCTTTCAGTCTGTCGACCAGGATTAGTGGGTGGATTGTTTTAAATGCATAAGATAAATCTGCAAAGAGGACAACATGTGCGTGTGTTTCACGGCCCTCCACATGCATATATACAGAGCTTTAAAGCGTTACAATGGCATCATCTGTCCCTCTTGAAGAGCACGAATATGGAGTTGGCATTAAGCCATTTTGGTGTTAGCATTATGTTATGCTTTAGCTATTGAAAAATAGCAGATCTACAAGCTCATAGCGCGCCACCGAGTGGCGCGCTACGAGCTTGTAGGTCTGCTATTTTTGAAAAATCGAAAAACGACTGACATAGAAACATAGCTTTTTCAGAAAACTGTCAGGATGTAGAAGACATTTTTAGAATCTGATCTCATGTCAAAATGGGTTAAAGCGTTACAATGGCATCATCTGTCCCTCTTGAAGAGCAAGAATATGGAGTTGGCATTAAACAAACACTGTGGTATATACAGATAATTACTGTACAAATCTCCCCCATGTACCAACAGTACAGTACAAGTACACACGCTGTCAGTCAAACTGTGTTCTTTGGTATGGTGGTGACATGTTGTCCGAGTTGACGTATTGTATAAACAGCATAATCCCTGGACTAGATTGGTTACATAATCCCCCAGGATTAGGATATGCATCCGTAAGGAAAGGGGCACATGGGCAGGTCTATATAGGGTGCCGCCTGCAGGTCATTAGTCCAACGGCGCATTATTCGTGCGGTTGGTCCCTAACCGCACGCAAAGCCACATACTGTAGCAGTGTTGATTTCGTCAACTAAAACTAAGATGAAAAATGTTCGTCGACTACCTTTTTTCACTGAGGAAAACTAAGTGGAAACTAAATGAAAACGACGCTATGATGACTAAAACTAAGACTAAATATATTGACGATTTCGTCAACAAAACTATAGACTCAAATGTTAGGAAGGGACTAGTGGACAAGAGATCCAGTATAAGTAATTTTACACTTGGTTGCATGCTGAAAATAGATGGTTGGATGGATGGAGGGCTGGATGGATCGATGAAAATTCGTCCCAATTAAAAAAATACACTACAAATAAAATAAAGTAAATCTAGCGCACAATTAAACTCGCACAACTTGCCACAACATGTGTTGTGAGCTTGTAGATCTGGGCTCAAAGTAGACTCAAAAGTACATAAACACATGATTGAAGAAAGTCTTGGTGACCAAAAATGTGTGTGTCTAACAAAGTGATTCTGGAACTGTGCCAGTCAGGCATGCAGTGTACGGGTGCTTTTGTTGTCGTTTCCGTTCATGACAATGTCTACAGGTTTGTTTGTTTGTTTGTTTATGACAGCAACGACTCTAATCTGATTGGATAAAGAATAAATCATCAGGGTTCATCCTTGCTGAGCGCATTAGGTTTCATGGCAATCTGTGATGATGAGATGTCTGGTTTCGGTGTGCAACTGGAAATGCGATCGCTTCACCAAAAGCAGTAGAGGGACGATCCACTGTCAGGAATATGTGCACAGAAGAAAATGGACAACATGCCAATATGGTGAATCTGCATCCCTCGTATCTCCCCATTCAATCAAACAAGCTGAGCATTTCACATGCCCTTTTCAGTAGTCTCCAAACTCACACCACCAAGAGTATTAAAATGCCAGTAACTTGCCAACGAGAAACTAATACCTTGAAATCAGATTTTCAAAGGTCTCCGAACTCCCTTGTTGTGTGTGAGTCATATAGTCAATAGACAAAACAGCTGTTTTCTGTCCAGTCTCTCACACACTAACAGAGACAGCCACGAGCTCTCTCACACACACATGCACACACTCACACACACTAACAGAGACAGCCACGAGCTCTCTCTCACACACATGCACACACTCACACACACTAACAGAGACAGCCACGAGCTCTCACACACACACGTGCACACACACACACACACACACACACACACACACACACACACACACACACACACACACACACACACACACACACACACACACACACACACACACACACACACACACACACACACACACTAACAGAGACAGCCACGAGCTCTCTCACACACACGTGCACACACTCACACACACACACACACACACACACACACACACACACACACACACACACACACACACACACACACACACACACACACACTAACAGAGACAGCCACCAGCTCTCTCACACACACACGTGCACACACACACACACACACACACACACACACACACACACACACACACACACACACACACACACACACACACACACACACACACACACACACACACACACACACACACACACACACACACACACACTAACAGAGACAGCCACGAGCTCTCTCACACACACGTGCACACACTCACACACACTAACAAAGACAGCCACGAGCTCTCTCACACACACGTGCACACTCAACCACACTAACAAAGACAGCCACAAGCTCAGCTCTCAGACACACGTGCACACTCAACCACACTAACAAAGACAGCCACCAGCTCTCTCACACACACGTGCACACTCAACCACACTAACAAAGACAGCCACACATCGTACTGTAAACAACACACACACGGACACGCACACACACAAAGCAGAGCCTGGACAAGAAATTGCCAAAAGTGTCTAACCAGAAGAATAGGGCTACTACATGCCATGTTATTCGTGCAGTTCCGGTTATAGAGTTGGTCAGTTGGACACTTCCGGCAGTAGTTCTGGTCCAGCCAACTAACAGATTCCACCATCTTTGCCCCGGCTGAACCTGCATGCTCCTGATAGTCATGCTCCTGATAGTCATGCTCCTGATAGTCATGCTCCTGATAGTCATGTTCCTGATAGTCATGCTCCTGATAGTCATGCTCCTGATAGTCATGCTCCTGATAGTCATGCTCCTGATAGTCATGCTCCTGATAGTCCTGCTCCTGATAGTCATGCTCCTGATAGTCATGTTCCTGATAGTCATGCTCCTGATAGTCATGCTCCTGATAGTCATGCTCCTGATAGTCATGCTCCTGATAGTCATGCTCCTGGTATTCATGCTCCTGATAGTCCTGATAGTCATGCTCCTGATAGTCATGCTCCTGATAGCCATGCTCCTGATAGTCCTGATAGTCATGCTCCTGATAGTCATGCTCCTGATAGCCATGCTCCTGATAGTCCTGATAGTCATGCTCCTGATAGTCATGCTCCTGATAGCCATGCTCCTGATAGTCCTGATAGTCATGCTCCTGATAGTCATGCTCCTGATAGCCATGCTCCTGATAGTCCTGCTAGTCATGCTCCTGATAGTCATGGTCCTGATAGTCATGCTCCTGATAGTCATGCTCCTGATAGTCATGCTCCTGATAGTCATGCTCCTGATAGCCATGCTCCTGATAGTCATGCTCCTGATAGTCCTGATAGTCATGCTCCTGATAGTCATGCTCCTGATAGTCATGCTCCTGATAGTCATGGTCCTGATAGTCATGGTCCTGATAGTCATGCTCCTGATAGTCATGCTCCTGATAGTCATGATCCTGATAGTCATGGTCCTGATAGTCATGCTCCTGATAGTCATGCTCCTGATAGTCATGCTCCTGATAGTCATGCTCCTGATAGTCATGCTCCTGATAGTCCTGATAGTCATGCTCCTGATAGTCATGCTCCTGATATTCACACGACCTCCAGACGTGTAGAACACGGCTGTCCAGAGTAATGTATTAGGGGTGTGTCCTTATCCTGTGTGTCACACTGAGCTCTGATAATTAATTTGGCACACCTCAGGCAAGGTGTGACCGTTTAAACCAGCAATCACCACATGTACTGCATTCTCTTCATTATAATCTCGTTATGTGTCGACCTTCAACAGATACACATGTGCGCGCACGTGCGCGCGCACACACACACACACACACACACACACACACACACACACACACACACACACACACACACACACACACACACACACACACACACACACACACACACACACACACACACACACACACACACACACACACACACACAGAGTCATCTCCTCATCATGAACAGTACACTCTTGAATGCCACAACTTCAAGATTCAATACTTCATTGCCATGTCAACAGAGTTGATTGGAATTTGTTTCAGTGACATTCATTGCAGTAACGGGGGTTTGAGACAACAATTAGAACTACACAGCTGCAGCCATATTTCGGCGCTGCCCTCAGCTTCCTTGCATCAGAAAAAGAAAAAGAAGAAAAAGAAGGATAGAGGGGAGGAAGAGAGAGAAGAGAGATACGACCGCCTTGTTCAAAAGCCAGGAAGAGAACTTCGGCTTGCTGTGTTAAGCGCAGCGTTTATCCCGACCACATCTGCCCACTCAGGCATTAGTTCACGGGCGGCCTTCCAATAATGCTGATTATCTTGCACCATGCTCTAGCAGCCAGCTGGTGTTTAATGTGCCAAAATACTCCTGTGAGGCTAAAGATTTTAACTATGGATTTTCGGATTTGGCGAACTCTTCCTTGCACGGTCCGAACACCTTAAGCCCAGAGTCCAGACACCTAACAGACAAGCCTCAGAGAGAGAGAGAGAGAGAGAGAGAGAGAGGGAGAGGGAGAGGGGGAGAGAGAGAGAGAGAGAGAGAGAGAGAGAGATTTGAATAAATTGCTGCTGAGAGGGAGGGGGGAGAGGAGGAGAGGGAGAGAGAGAGAGAGAGAGAGAGAGAGAGAGAGAGAGAGATTTGAATAAATTGCTGCTGAGAGGGAGGGGGGAGAGGAGGAGAGGGAGAGGGAGAGGGAGAGGGAGAGGGAGAGGGAGAGGGAGAGAGAGAGAGAGAGAGAGAGAGAGAGAGAGAGAGATTTGAATAAATTGCTGCTGAGAGGGAGGGGGGAGAGGAGGAGAGGAGATAAGATCAGATAAGATAAAGATAATAACTTTATTGATCCCATGGGGGAGACTCGGCCGCGAGGTAACAGCAGTACTGTAGATCAGTGGTTCCCAAAGTGGGGTCCGGGGACCCCCAGGGGTCCTTGAGGGAGTTCCAGGGGGTCCCCAGCTAAATGATAGTTTGGAACCAAGTGGACCCTTATGGGTCTGTAACTCTGAGAGTGTACAAATGGATTTGGTTCCATTTGTACACTCTCAGAGTTAAATTTACATTGATTTTACAATATAAATTGGGGTCCCAGAGATAGAAATTCCATTAAGTGGAGGTCTGTAGCCTAATGCATGTCAAACTGGGGGTCCTTGAAATGAAATGGGTTGAGAATCACTGCTGGAGCCGTAAAAATCTTCTCTCATGGGGGTCCCTGGAATATATTTTCAAATGGGGATCCGCAGGCTAATTAGTGTCAATTTGGGGGTCCTTGACATGAAAAAGTTTAAAGATACAGCAGTAGGGTAAAAAACATCACACAACAAAAAAGAAACACCATCGATAACGAACAGTACACTCTCTACAAAGCCTGTAGAGAGTGTACAAGCCTGCACAAGCCATTGTGCAGGAACACAAAGAAATAATAGGAATACATACACACAGTGACCATGACAGACAGGACGGTGTCAATAAAATGCTGTTGTTCCGAGCTTATTAGTCTGTTATTGACCGAGCTAGCAGCAGATAAAGACAGAGAGAGAGAGAGAGAGGGGGGGCGATGGGGGGAGAGAGAGAGAGAGAGAGAGAGAGAGAGAGAGAGAGAGGGGGGGGAGGGGTTGTGGGGGGCGAGAGAGAGAGAGAAGGAGAGAGAAAGAGGAGGGGGGGCAAGAGAGAGAGAGGGGGGGGGGGGGAGAGAGAGGGGGGGGGGGAGAGGGGGGGGGGGACAATGTAAAAGCTAAATTGGACTACTAAACAATGTTAGGAAGATTGAGATATTAGTATTATTGCAATGGCGTACACTACAGTGGAGATCCAGGCAGGAAGGACGCAGACATTAGACATCTAGAAGATAGACTACTACGATAAAAGAGGGGAGAGAAAAGCCTGAGTTATACTACTGCCAACTTGTAGATCTGCTATTTCCGCCGTGTGACATGTGCGTACAACCACGTATAAATCAGGTATGTCAAATCAGGTATAAATCAGCATGTGTGTGCGCGCGCGTGCGTGCGTGCGTGTGCGCGCGCGCGTGTGTGCGTGCGTGCGTGTGTGTTTAAAGTAGTCATCCAGTGAACACCAGTTTAGTTTCAATAAGGCCTCACTCAGACCTTTACTGCATTCCTGTATGCTTGTTGGATGTTTGTTGTGTAGTGTCATGGCCGCCCCAATGCATTTCCAATGGAAGTCACATGGTTTGTAGTCCACATTTTGGACTACAAGCTGTTGTATGGCTTTCGGCTGTGTTTCGACTGCGCCCCTCCCCCTCATACAACACAAATGTTGTGTCAAACCATGTGACTCCCATTGGAAATGCATTGGGGCGGCCATGACACTACACAACATTCATCCAACAAGCATACATCAATGCAGTAAAGGTCTGAGTGAGGCCTTAGTGTGGCGTTCCCGCCTGTGGTTCGGTATAGACTCATGCGATTGGGTAGTGAGGTTGCGTCACTGTTGCATTAGCCTGGGGTCCACCTATGCTTTCTATGGCATAGGCAGCTCCCGGCAGGATCCGCCGGCCGGGAGAATGTAGACAATCTCAGACAATACCCAGCAGGATTGGTTTTAATCACAGTAAAACATACAAGGGTGAATGCGACCTAAGCATGCAATAAGGTCAGAGGTAATGTGTCCACCAGTCTACTTTGAGGCTTAATCAGGAGTTTGGCAAGGGGTTAGGGTTAGAGGTGGAGTTTGGCCAGGGGTATGCTTAGAGGTGGAGTTTGGCCAGGGGTATGCTTAGAGGTGGAGTTTGGCCAGGGGTATGCTTAGAGGTGGAGTTTGGCCAGGGGTAGGCTTAGAGGTGGAGTTTGGCCAGTGGTAGGCTAAGAGGTGGAGTTTGGCCAGGGGTAGGCTTAGAGGTGGAGTTTGGCCAGGGGTAGGCTTAGAGGTGGAGTTTGGCCAGGGGTAGCTAAGAGGTGGAGTTTGGCCAGGGGTAGGCTTAGAGGTGGATTTTGGCCAGGGGTAGCTAAGAGGTGGAGTTTGGCCAGGGGTAGCTTAGAGGTGGAGTTTGGCCAGGGGTAGGCTTAGAGGTGGAGTTTGGCCAGGGGTAGGCTAAGAGGTGGAGTTTGGCCAGGGGTAGCTTAGAGGTGGAGTTTGGCCAGGGGTAGCTAAGAGGTGGAGTTTGGCCAGGGGTAGGCTAAGAGGTGGAGTTTGGCCAGGGGTAGGCTTAGAGGTGGAGTTTGGCCAGCGGTAGGCTTAGAGGTGGAGTTTGGCCAGGGGTAGGCTTAGAGGTGGAGTTTGGCCAGGGGTAGGCTAAGAGGTGGAGTTTGGCCAGGGGTAGGCTTAGAGGTGGAGTTTGGCCAGGGGTAGCTAAGAGGTGGAGTTTGGCCAGGGGTAGCTTAGAGGTGGAGTTTGGCCAGGGGTAGGCTTAGAGGTGGAGTTTGGCCAGGGGTAGGCTTAGAGGTGGAGTTTGGCCAGGGGTAGCTAAGAGGTGGAGTTTGGCCAGGGGTAGCTTAGAGGTGGAGTTTGGCCAGGGGTAGGCTTAGAGGTGGAGTTTGGCCAGTGGTAGGCTTAGAGGTGGAGTTTGGCCAGGGGTAGGCTAAGAGGTGGAGTTTGGCCAGGGGTAGCTAAGAGGTGGAGTTTGGCCAGGGGTAGCTAAGAGGTGGAGTTTGGCCAGGGGTAGGCTTAGAGGTGGAGTTTGGCCAGTGGTAGGCTTAGAGGTGGAGTTTGGCCAGGGGTAGGCTAGGAGGTGGAGTTTGGCCAGGGGTAGCTAAGAGGTGGAGTTTGGCCAGGGGTAGCTAAGAGGTGGAGTTTGGCCAGGGGTAGGCTTAGAGGTGGAGTTTGGCCAGGGGTAGGCTTAGAGGTGGAGTTTGGCCAGGGGTAGCTAAGAGGTGGAGTTTGGCCAGGGGTAGCTTAGAGGTGGAGTTTGGCCAGGGGTAGGCTTAGAGGTGGAGTTTGGCCAGTGGTAGGCTTAGAGGTGGAGTTTGGCCAGGGGTAGGCTAAGAGGTGGAGTTTGGCCAGGGGTAGGCTTAGAGGTGGAGTTTGGCCAGGGGTAGGCTTAGAGGTGGAGTTTGGCCAGGGGTAGGCTTAGAGGTGGAGTTTGGCCAGTGGTAGGCTAAGAGGTGGAGTTTGGCCAGGGGTAGCTAAGAGGTGGAGTTTGGCCAGGGGTAGCTAAGAGGTGGAGTTTGGCCAGGGGTAGCTAAGAGGTGGAGTTTGGCCAGGGGTAGCTAAGAGGTGGAGTTTGGCCAGGGGTAGCTAAGAGGTAGAGTTTGGCCAGGGGTAGCTAAGAGGTAGAGTTTGGCCAGGGGTAGGCTTAGAGGTGGAGTTTGGCCAGGGGTAGGCTAAGAGGTGGAGTTTGGCCAGGGGTAGCTAAGAGGTAGAGTTTGGCCAGGGGTAGCTAAGAGGTAGAGTTTGGCCAGGGGTAGGCTTAGAGGTGGAGTTTGGCCAGTGGTAGGCTAAGAGGTGGAGTTTGGCCAGGGGTAGCTAAGAGGTGGAGTTTGGCCAGGGGTAGGCTTAGAGGTGGAGTTTGGCCAGTGGTAGGCTAAGAGGTGGAGTTTGGCCAGGGGTAGCTAAGAGGTGGAGTTTGGCCAGGGGTAGCTAAGAGGTGGAGTTTGGCCAGGGGTAGCTAAGAGGTGGAGTTTGGCCAGGGGTAGCTAAGAGGTGGAGTTTGGCCAGGGGTAGCTAAGAGGTGGAGTTTGGCCAGGGGTAGCTAAGAGGTAGAGTTTGGCCAGGGGTAGCTAAGAGGTAGAGTTTGGCCAGGGGTAGCTAAGAGGTGGAGTTTGGCCAGGGGTAGCTAAGAGGTGGAGTTTGGCCAGGGGTAGCTAAGAGGTGGAGTTTGGCCAGGGGTAGCTAAGAGGTAGAGTTTGGCCAGGGGTAGGCTTAGAGGTGGAGTTTGGCCAGGGGTAGGCTTAGAGGTGGAGTTTGGCCAGGGGTAGCTAAGAGGTGGAGTTTGGCCAGGGGTAGCTAAGAGGTGGAGTTTGGCCAGGGGTAGCTAAGAGGTGGAGTTTGGCCAGGGGTAGCTAAGAGGTAGAGTTTGGCCAGGGGTAGCTAAGAGGTGGAGTTTGGCCAGGGGTAGGCTTAGAGGTGGAGTTTGGCCAGGGGTAGCTAAGAGGTGGAGTTTGGCCAGGGGTAGCTAAGAGGTGGATATTGCTCTTGTCTTTATGTCTTCATGTATGTAATCTTGTTTTTTGTTCTTTGTGTTACTGTATGTCAAATGTATACAGTATGTGTTTTGCATACATGGCTGCTGGGTCGCAAGACAAATTTCAGTGTGAACTGACAATAAAGTACTACCCCCCCTGTCCCCTATAGGGTAGGTACCCTCACAAAAACATGCAGTCCCCTCCCCTCCATCAGGGGTGCCTGATGGAGGGGACAGGAACTGGTTGGAATAACGTGTTCCTTCCACACGCTACGTCCAACCGGGGAAATTCCTCATGCATAGAAGGAAGCATGAGGTCAGTCCGTTGCTCTCCCCAGGTTGGCAGAGGGACTGTAGTGCCCAGGATTACAAAGACAATTGACACTGGGTGAAAACAATGGGTTACAAAAATGGCGGAATAAAAAACAAACAAAAAAAGAAAAAGAAAGACAAAAAAAATCAATAAAGTACTATATACTATATCGGAATTGGACTCCAGGGAATGTACTGTTGTATAGCTGTATAGCTGGATGAATTTGCCATAATGGCATTTTGCAATTGACCTTGAGCTGTCCTCCCATACTGTAGGTAACGGCATATATACCGCCATGAGTCCTCTGTCACGAGAGGCCAGAGAGGCCTCTGGGAAATGGAGATGAGATAAGCTGCATGTAGGGCTTATAACACTGGGGAAATGGAGATGAGATAACCTGCATGTAGGGCTTATAACACTGGGGAAATGGAGATGAGATAACCTGCATGTAGGGCTTATAACACTGGGGAAATGGAGATGAGATAACCTGCATGTAGGGCTTATAACACTGGGGAAATGGAGATGAGATAACCTGCATGTAGGGCTTATAACACTGGGGAAATGGAGATGAGATAACCTGCATGTAGGGCTTATAACACTGGGGAAATGGAGATGAGATAACCTGCATGTAGGGCTTATAACACTGGGGAAATGGAGATGAGATAACCTGCATGTAGGGCTTATAACACTGGGGAAATGGAGATGAGATAACCTGCATGTAGGGCTTATAACACTATCTATGTGGAGGAAAGAGTGAGAGCTGACCTTATATACTTGAAAGCACTACAAAGGATGGGCCTAAAAGGTCACACACAAACACACACGCACACACGACACGTTGCACTCAAGCACGCACACACAAACAAACAAATGTACGTGTGAGTAAGCTAACTCAATGAAATGGGAGAGAAAATAACCCTTTCAATTAGATTATAATGCCTCGGTCTAACACAGCTAGGGCGAAAACATAATACTATCTCATAATATAATATATAAAGGGGGATTACAGAAATAATCCCGACTTTGTGATGGGTGTCTCATTATTGGAATTTGGAAGCCATCGTTGGGCGCCATGCAGGACAAAAGGAAGTTGGACAAAGGAAAAAGCTGTGTGTAATAACCTCTGAATGCAGACGTCGTGGCTGTGTGTAATAACCTCTGAATGCCGACGTCGTGTATGTCAAGAATTTATCAACAATGTCAATGACACAAAGCCAAGGTATGGAGGAGTATGGTGGAATGTTGGCATGTTCCCGACTACATCTAGAATCAATGTGCTTCCAGCTAGCTTTGACAATACGTTGGTCCCTATACGATCACATTCAGGTACACAACTATAGAATCTAGATCATCTGATAACTTATTATTAATGTATCTATGTCATTTATTTACACATGTATTTATATTAGGGTAGGTTAAACTCGGTACAATCCCTTCTGAGTTTCTTCAACGTTCCTGTCTGGAGCAATTCCTACCGGCGTCATTATGTATTCTTTCTTGAAAATGTGCCAATAGAAACAAAAGTTTGAAGCAGGAAGAGAGCGAGAGAGAGACAGAGAGATTGTGGGAGGGAGAAAGACAAACAGAGAGACAGAAACTGTAAATAGTTGAGCAAGTATAATAAACATTTCACTGGCTCGCTCCATCCATCAAACTATTGAAGAAGGAAGAATGCCATCCGTAGATAGCATGAGGTTAAGGTATAGGGGACAGGCCATCCGTAGATAGCATGAGGTTAAGGTATAGGGGACAGGCCATCCGTAGATAGCATGAGGTTAAGGTATAGGGGGACAGGCCATCCGTAGATAGCATGAGGTTAAGGTATAGGGGGACAGGCCATCCGTAGATAGTATGAGGTTAAGGTATAGGGGACAGGCCATCCGTAGATAGCATGAGGTTAAGGTATAGGGGACAGAATGCCATCCGTAGATAGCATGAGGTTAAAGTATAGGGGGACAGGCCATCCGTAGATATCATGAGGTTAAGGTATAGGGGACAGGACATCCGTAGATAGCATGAGGTTAAGGTATAGGGGACAGAATGCCATCCGTAGATAGCATGAGGTTAAGGTATAGGGGACAGGACATCCGTAGATAGTATGAGGTTAAGGTATAGGGGACAGGCCATCCGTAGATAGCATGAGGTTAAGGTATAGGGGGACAGGCCATCCGTAGATAGCATGAGGTTAAGGTATAGGGGACAGGCCATCCGTAGATAGCATGAGGTTAAGGTATAGGGGACAGAATGCCATCCGTAGATAGCATGAGGTTAAGGTATAGGGGACAGGCCATCCGTAGATAGCATGAGGTTAAGGTATAGGGGACAGAATGCCATCCGTAGATAGCATGAGGTTAAGGTATAGGGGACAGGCCATCCGTAGATAGCATGAGGTTAAGGTATAGGGGACAGGCCATCCGTAGATAGCATGAGGTTAAGGTATAGGGGGACAGGCCATCCGTAGATAGCATGAGGTTAAGGTATAGGGGGACAGGCCATCCGTAGATAGCATGAGGTTAAGGTATAGGGGACAGGCCATCCGTAGATAGCATGAGGTTAAGGTATAGGGGACAGAATGCCATCCGTAGATAGCATGAGGTTAAGGTATAGGGGCCAGGCCATCCGTAGATAGCATGAGGTTAAGGTATAGGGGACAGGCCATCCGTAGATAGCATGAGGTTAAGGTATAGGGGGACAGGCCATCCGTAGATAGCATGAGGTTAAGGTATAGGGGACAGGCCATCCGTAGATAGCATGAGGTTAAGGTATAGGGGACAGGCCATCCGTAGATAGCATGAGGTTAAGGTATAGGGGGACAGGCCATCCGTAGATAGCATGAGGTTAAGGTATAGGGGGACAGGCCATCCGTAGATAGCATGAGGTTAAGGTATAGGGGACAGGCCATCCGTAAATAGCATGAGGTTAAGGTATAGGGGACAGGCCATCCGTAGATAGCATGAGGTTAAGGTATAGGGGACAGGCCATCCGTAGATAGCATGAGGTTAAGGTATAGGGGACAGGCCATCCGTAGATAGCATGAGGTTAAGGTATAGGGGACAGGCCATCCGTAGATAGCATGAGGTTAAGGTATAGGGGACAGGCCATCCGTAGATAGCATGAGGTTAAGGTATAGGGGACAGGCCATCCGTAAATAGCATGAGGTTAAGGTATAGGGGACAGAATGCCATCCGTAGATAGCATGAGGTTAAGGTATAGGGGACAGGCCATCCGTAGATAGCATGAGGTTAAGGTATAGGGGACAGGCCATCCGTAGATAGCATGAGGTTAAGGTATAGGGGACAGAATGCCATCCGTAGATAGCATGAGGTTAAGGTATAGGGGACAGGCCATCCGTAGATAGCATGAGGTTAAGGTATAGGGGACAGGCCATCCATAGATAGCATGAGGTTAAGGTATAGGGGACAGGCCATCCGTAGATAGCATGAGGTTAAGGTATAGGGGACAGGCCATCCGTAGATAGCATGAGGTTAAGGTATAGGGGGACAGGCCATCCGTAGATAGCATGAGGTTAAGGTATAGGGGACAGGCCATCCGTAGATAGCATGAGGTTAAGGTATAGGGGACAGGCCATCCGTAGATAGCATGAGGTTAAGGTATAGGGGGACGACAGGCCATCCGTAGATAGCATGAGGTTAAGGTATAGGGGGACAGGACATCCATAGATAGTATGAGGTTAAGGTATAGGGGACAGGCCATCCGTAGATAGCATGAGGTTAAGGTATGGGGGACAGGCCATCCGTAGATAGCATGAGGTTAAGGTATAGGGGGACAGGACATCCATAGATAGTATGAGGTTAAGGTATAGGGGGACAGGCCATCCGTAGATAGCATGAGGTTAAGGTATAGGGGACAGAATGCCATCCGTAGATAGCATGAGGTTAAAGTATAGGGGGACAGGCCATCCGTAGATAGCATGAGGTTAAGGTATAGGGGACAGGCCATCCATAGATAGCATGAGGTTAAGGTATAGGGGACAGGCCATCCGTAGATAGCATGAGGTTAAGGTATAGGGGACAGGCCATCCGTAGATAGCATGAGGTTAAGGTATAGGGGACAGGCCATCCGTAGATAGCATGAGGTTAAGGTATAGGGGGACAGGCCATCCGTAGATAGCATGAGGTTAAGGTATAGGGGGACAGGCCATCCGTAGATAGCATGAGGTTAAGGTATAGGGGACAGGCCATCCGTAGATAGCATGAGGTTAAGGTATAGGGGACAGGCCATCCGTAGATAGCATGAGGTTAAGGTATAGGGGACAGGCCATCCGTAGATAGCATGAGGTTAAGGTATAGGGGGACGACAGGCCATCCGTAGATAGCATGAGGTTAAGGTATAGGGGACAGAATGCCATCCGTAGATAGCATGAGGTTAAGGTATAGGGGGACAGGCCATCCGTAGATAGCATGAGGTTAAGGTATAGGGGACAGAATGCCATCCGTAGATAGCATGAGGTTAAGGTATAGGGGACAGGCCATCCGTAGATAGCATGAGGTTAAGGTATAGGGGACAGGCCATCCGTAGATAGCATGAGGTTAAGGTATAGGGGGACAGGCCATCCGTAGATAGCATGAGGTTAAGGTATAGGGGATAGCATGAGGTTAAGGTATAGGGGGACAGGCCATCCGTAGATAGCATGAGGTTAAGGTATAGGGGGACAGGCCATCCGTAGATAGCATGAGGTTAAGGTATAGGGGGACAGGCCATCCGTAGATAGCATGAGGTTAAAGTATAGGACAGGGGTCCTCAACTAGAAATGCTGAAGGTCCACTAATCATTTTTGAAAAAGACTAAGGTCTGGTCCCATGAGCGCGGCGCGGGCCACGCAGCGGCCAGCGGAGAGCGGGGCTCTATGCCTGTTTAGTACAGTCACACCAAGTCAAGCTTATACAAATAGGATCCCCTCCGCAACCAACCAATACTGGGGTGCAGAGTATGGAAATAAAATGTTTCACAAATATTCCCCTCCAAAAATTCACAGCAAATGAGTGGTATTGTGTTGAGGCTAAAGTTTAAAAAAAAAACTTTAGCCTCAAGAGGACCCCTGGTATACGGGGACAGTGGAATTAACCTTAGAATGGACTGTACATATGGGTTAAGGTATAGGGGGACAGTGGAATTAACCTTAGAATGGACTGTACATATGGGTTAAGGTATAGGGGACAGTGGAATTAACCTTAGAATGTACTGTACATATGGGTTAAGGTATAGGGGACAGTGGAATTAACCTTAGAATGGACTGTACATATGGGTTAAGGTATAGGGGGACAGTGGAATTAACCTTAGAATGGACTGTACATATGGGTTAAGGTATAGGGGGACAGTGGAATTAACCTTAGAATGTACTGTACATATGGGTTAAGGTATAGGGGGACAGTGGAATTAACCTTAGAATGGACTGTACATATGTGTTAAGGTATAGGGGGACAGTGGAATTAACCTTAGAATGTACTGTACATATGGGTTAAGGTATAGGATACAGTGGAATTAACCTTAGAATGGACTGTACATATGGGTTAAGGTATAGGGGGACAGTGGAATTAACCTTAGAATGTACTGTACATATGGGTTAAGGTATAGGGGGACAGTGGAATTAACCTTAGAATGGACTGTACATATGGGTTAAGGTATAGGGGACAGTGGAATTAACCTTAGAATGTACTGTACATATGGGTTAAGGTATAGGGGACAGTGGAATTAACCTTAGAATGTACTGTACATATGGGAATAGAATGTACTGTACATATAGGTTATTTTGCTAAAAATAACAGTCACATGGGGGTTGAATCGCGTGCATGTACGCACGCACGCACAAACGTGCGCATACACACACACACAACCTCAGAAGCTCTCAAATCATGCTGGCTATGGCCTGATTGGGATGCTTATGCTCTCTCTCTCTCAAGTACTACCAAACCTCAAGCTTCACGTGATGCACGGGGTCCAATTGTCTCCGTGCATGGCGTGCCAAGGTGGCCCATTGACAAGTTCCCCATTAGTCCTCCGGTGCGACGCCACATTGTCGTCTTCTTGATGCCACCGCTGTCGATTAGCATGCATTAATGGCTCAATTAAGCCTAATTAATGTTATGCTCAGCAGAGAACAAAACGGTGGCGTGGAGATGAGAGGCGTGTTGCTCGAGAGTGGAAAGACCACTCCATCTTAATGTCTCTGCCGTCCTCAATGCCCCTCATTTACTTCAGAATGGCAGACTGCGGGCGTGTGTGTGTGTGTGTGTGTGTGTATGTGTGTGTGTGTGGGGGGGGGTGGTCATTTAAGGAGTTGTGGAGAGGCACATTGCGTTAATTAGCTTAGCGCTACAGAAGATGCTCATGTTCCGCCCACAACAACAATTCGTATAGGCCTACGTCCCCGGGGAGATATTATGATGTCGCTCAGGGATGAGAAATGATTGTCAAATGCACATTGACAGGTGGTTTTGTTCGCTTTGACGTGAATGGAGACACCTGCCATTTTTTTCTTCTTTCTAATTCTTTGTTCGGCCCAAAAAAATTGTGTTTGTTGTCATGATTTGTCACAACTCCAGTTGGCTTTGTACGAGGCTTAAATGGTCTTTAAATAAATACTTTTTGAAAAGTCTATGAGGAAAACGAACGGGAAATCATTTCCTGGGCCCTGGTAGGGGGCGGGACTGCGACGCTCTATAACGTCACAAAGTTATTAATTAATATACTACTGGAATGCCTTGGACAGCGCAGGGAGTTTAACCCATTTTGACCTGGGAACAATTATACAAATGTCTTCTAAATCATGACAGTTTTCTGAAAAACCCTATGTTTCTGTGTCAGTGGTTCTCAAACATTTTTATGTCAAGGACCCCCAAGATCATGTAATTGGCCGCCGAGCCCCATCTGAAAATAATATGTTGTTCCTCCATGGACCCCCAGAAGCAAAGATTTGAGTTAAAAACTTTGGCTCTGAAAGAATATATATTCAAAGATTTGCGCCACATTTTCACGATTTTTCGTGAAAGTTAATATAGCGAATGAACTTGTAGGTCTGCTATTTTTGAAAAATCGTGAAAATGTGCCTCAAATCTGCCTCAAATCTGAATATATATTATTACAGAGTGAACATTTTAATGGACCATGGGAGAAAGGACTACTATATCTAATTGAAGGACCAACATATATACGTGGTTTGGGTGGCGATCCAAAGGCCAGAGGATGAGTGTGTGGAACCTTAAAACTTACAGTAACTCTGTCTATACTTCTCTGTGAGTGACACAGTAATACAGTATAGGACATTAAAGACTCGGACTGAAAAAGTATACTAGATTATTAGAGACAGAGAGAGAAACAAGACAATGAAGCTGATTCAGATTTTGATTATGAAGACAGAGAGAGAGAGCCAGAGAGAGAGAGAGAGAGAGAGAGAGAGAGAGAGAGAGAGAGAAAGAGAGAGAGCCAGAGAGAGAGAGAGAGAGAGAAAGAGAGAGCCAGAGAGAAAGAAAGAGAGAGCCAGAGAGAAAGAGAGAGCCAGAGAGAGAGAGAGAGAGAGAGAGAGAGAGAGAGAGAGAGAGAGAGAAAGAGAGAGCCAGAGAGAAAGAAAGAGAGAGCCAGAGAGAAAGAGAGAGCCAGAGAGAGAGAGAGAGAGAGAGAGAGAGCCAGAGAGAGAAAGAGAGAGCCAGAGATAGAGAGAGAGAGAGCCAGAGAGAGAGAGAGAGAGAGAGAGCCAGAGAGAGAAAGAGAGAGCCAGAGAGAGAGAGAGAGAGCCAGAGAGAGAGAGAGAGCAGGAGAGGACATTTAGTCCAACATGTCCAACGCAGAGACTAAACAGAGACAGAGAACCGTGTTCTGCCTGCCTCACTGCAGTGATCCCTCCTCTGCAGTATCTCACACACACACACACACGCACACACACACACACACGCACACACACACGCACACACGCACGCCCCTGCTCTGCAAGGGCAACAATGCAAGGGCACGGGCAGAAATTACAATTGAACACACTCGCACACGCACACGCACACACACACAAGCCTAATTTATGCTCCGCCGCGCAATAGTGTCGTGCTCCGGAAACGGCCCAAAGAACACGCCGACCTACAAACTCACAACGTTGCAGCGTCCGCATTTTTCGTGTAAACTGTAAGACACCGTCCGTCCTGGAACCAAGTATGAATTTGGGCTTCATAGAATCCTTTAAAAAAGCTTTTTACCCATAATCAAGAGCCTGCATGCGCCAACACACACACACACACACACGCGCGCACACACACGCACGCACACACGCGCGTGCGCACGCACGCACGCACGCACGCACTTTTGTCTCGCACACAAACCATCCTCCGTACATATCTCTCACACAAAGAGCTACGCACACAGAGGTTCATAAATAACATTTCGATGAAAGAGCCTTCCACAAAAAAAAAAACATAATTAATTTTACAAAAACACAATCCTTCACTGTCCATGTTTATACTGGCAGCAAAGCAGCAGGAACATGCTGAGAAGCCTCAGCATCACTACACTCATTAAACTTTGTCAGCTAGCTGTCGGTCCAAACTAAGTGCTTTAGCAGCATCGCTTAGCTGAGTTATTGATTCATTCAAACGTGCTATACGGCACCGGCCTAATTGGGGCCGTGCAACGTCGGGGAATGACGCAAGTCGCTCCTTTCGCAGTATTATTGACTGTGTGCCAGAAACGCTGTATGGGAAGCTCAATCAGTTAACCCATTTTGGGGCGGGAACCCCTGTTGGTGTTTTAAAGCATTATGTTATACTTAAGCTATTGAAAAATAGCAGATCTACGAGCTCATATCGCGTCAAATCTTTGAATATATATATTATTACAGAGTGAACATTTTAACTCAAATCTTTGCTTCTGGGGGGACCCTGGCTGGAACTACATATTTTCAGATGGGGGTCGGCGGCCAATTACATAAATCTTTGGGGGTCCTTGAACATGTATGAGAACCACTGACATAGAAACATATAGGGGTTTTCAGAAGACTTTTAGGATTTAGAAGATATTTGTAGAATATCGTCCTCAGGTAAAAATGGGTTAAGCCGACGGATCGGATGAGTGGTGGTGAGCAAAGTACTCACATGTTTTACTTGAGTAAAAGTACAAAAGTATTGGTATCAAAATGTACTTAAAAGTACCAAAAGTAGAGAGTACTTCATTGTGCAGAATCGAATGTCCCATTTCATATTTTTGAATTTTGAAAATTAAGCAATGTAGATGTTTAACAATAATTTTAACTCTCAAGAGCGTATATATGTCCATTTGGTTTCATGTTATACACTATCAAGAGTTAAGGGGTCCATTTGGTTATCAACTCTCCATCATTCAGCTGGGGACCACGTGGAACCTCCTCAAAGACCACCGGTTGAGAACCTCCGCGGATCTAAGTGTGTATATGAAGCTTTTTCCCCTCACTCTATATGTTTCTTTTCCCTTTTTACCTCCTTTATGATGAATTCCTGTTCTGTTCTTTGACTATATAGAAGTGTCTATTTGTACGTCTCTAAATGTTTTGATGAATTGAACATGGTGGACCCTCTTGTAAACAAGTGTAATGCTCAATTGGGTCGTCCACTCACAGTTAACAGTCTTTGTATTGAGTTTGTGCTTGAAATGTACTGTAATTCTGCAAACTGTTAATAAATATTTCAATCAATCAATCAAAAGTGGAGGGGTGGATGATGCCCTGAGTGGAACTAAGTGTGTAGGAAGCGGTGGAGGGGTGGATGATGCCCTGAGTGGAACTAAGTGTGTAGGAAGCGGTGGAGGGGTGGATGATGCTCTGAATGGAACTAAGTGTGTAGGAAGCGGTGGAGGGGTGGATGATGCCCTGAGTGGAACTAAGTGTGTAGGAAGCGGTGGAGGGGTGGATGATGCCCTGAATGGAACTAAGTGTGTAGGAAGCGGTGGAGAGGTGGGTGATGCCCTGAGTGGAACTAAGTGTGTAGGAAGCGGTGGAGGGGTGGATGATGCCCTGAATGGAAGAGGGTGCTTTGGCTATTCAAAAATAGCTGATGTACAAGCTCCCAATACATTGAGATGCGATGCATTATTGAGCTTGTAGATCTGCTAGTTACAATCCTCAGGTCTAGGGGAATAAAGGATTGCGACATAAGGCTGGAATGTGAATCATTATTTTTTTGCTGCCCTTTGATACGGTTCTTTTAAAGAGTTCACATGCAATTACAAACAGAACATTTGAATAATGCCAGTACTCTTTAACCCATTTTGGGCGGGAACCCCTTTTGGTGTTAGCATTATGTTGTGCTTTAGCTATTCAAAAATAGCAGATCTACAAGCTCATAGCGCGCCACTGAGTGGCGCGCTACGAGCTTGTAGATCTGCTATTTTTTTTTAAATCGAAGAACCACTGACATAGAAACATAGCTTTTTCAGAAAACTGTCAGGATGTAGAAGACATTTTTAGAATCTGATCTCAGGTCAAGAGACAACCATATCATGACGTACTACAATGGTACTTTAATGGGTTTCCAACCAAATAAAATATAAAAGGGAATGAGCACTCTGCTCGAGCCGCTGTGTTACATTTGACAGAATAGAATATAAAGAAACATAGCTGATTTAATACAAGAACTATAAGGCTATATAATATGGGGCAACTCATCAGAGAAATAAGCAAACATGAACTGGACCTAATCTAAACACAACAACACATACGACCGGATTCTAACAAACATGAAAATGAACAGTTACAGGATGAAAACTACATGAACTCTCTACTCTAACGGCACCTAACCAAAAGAATAGCGTTTTACAAAAAGCAAGCTCCCATATATACACCATCAAATTATACTGAGGTAAATCATGTTACAACTTAACCATGATTCAATTTACCTTGGTCCACGTTGATGAGGCGACGCAGCAGGTATCGGTACAGACAGGAATTCTGTACAACCATTCTCTAATACTAGTATTAAAGCTATAAATAAACCCACTTTTAACTTAACGCATTTTGGGCGGGAACCCCTTTTGGTGTTAGCATTATGTTATGCTTTAGCTATTGAAAAATAGCAGATCTACAAGCTCATAGCGCGCCACCGAGTGGCGCGCTACGAGCTTGTAGGTCTGCTATTTTTGAAAAATCGAGGAACGACTGACATAGAAACATAGCTTTTTCAGAAAACTGTCAGGATGTAGAAGACATTTTTAGAATCTGATCAGGTCAAAATGGGATAATTACTCCAATTATGTAACATCTGGTATTTTTGAACAAAATATGAACAAATCTTTGAATCTCCTCTTACGGGGGTCGGGGCACAAAATATTTTCAGAAGGTGGTACATATGTCAATTTGGGGGTCCTTGACTTTTGAAGTTTTGAAAACCACTGACCTAGAGGCCAATACGAGTGCTCTGTGGTTGACCTATGGATCGTATAGCCTCTGCCGTACGTTTAAATTGGAAGCAATAGCTGTCCAATAAGATGTGAATATATCCGTCAGCTGTATGGCTCTCACGGGAGGATGAAATGGCTGAGCTGTCAGGATATGACGGAGCCATGGTGAGATTGGAATGTGCCCCGCCAGACATGATGGCACACACACACACACACACACACACACACACACACACACACACACACACACACACACACACACACACACACACACACACACACACACACACACACACACACACACACACACACACACACACACACACACACACACACACACACACACTCTCTCTCTCTCTCTCTCTCTCATGGGTCATTACCTCTCCTGAGAAACTGCAAACAGGGGCCAGGGAATCGGGGAATAGGTAGCAGAGAGAAATGGAAGTGTGTAAACGGATAGATCAAAGGTGTGATTTGTGCCATCAATCTGCTGCGCGACTATATATATATTCTCATTTCTGGAGGGATGTGGAAGTGCGAAGTGAGAGACGGTACACATGGAGATCCATGACATTTACGTCGTATAGCCTACATCATATATTTATGTTCTGAAGTACATCACAGGCTCAGCTTATAACGTCGTCTCAATAAGGCTTCTGAATGATAACATGATTTCACATTCACTTCTTCTTCTTCTGTGTGTGTGTGTGTGTGTGTGTGTGTGTGTGTGTGTGTGTGTGTGTGTGTGTGTGTGTGTGTGTTGGGGGGGAGGGGGGGGGTGTTGAAATCTGCTGCCTTTTTATGTCCTACTGAATGTTCATGTGGAAATGCACGTTGATGTGTTTGCCAAGTGTCTATGCCTTCGTTTAACCCACTCTGTTTTAACTAATCATGTTATACTTCAGCTATTGAAAAATAGCAGATCTACAAGCTCATAGCGCGCCACCGAGTGGCGCTACGAGCACAAATCTTTTGAATATATATTCTTTCAGAATTTTTTTACGTCAGGCCTAAATGGGATATACGAGACGTTCGGGCCGCTATGCAGCCCTCACGTCTAGTAACCTATAGGCCCGCACGTCGAGTAGGCTATGATATCGACTATATACTATTATTCCTCAAATAGAAACCTCCTCAGATACTACGGACGTTGAAAAAGACGGCTTGACGTTTCTCATTCAAAGCACTGACTCGTCCCTCGGGTCACGGGACGGTCGGATCACTTCCAACTGCCACAGGTCTGGGTTCTTGGCGTCTCCGTCGCCGTGGCAACGCTTCTCTTCCGCGTTGTGACGTCATTGAACGATCAGTCCACTGGTTAGTTATTGAACAAGCCCCGTTTAAACAGCCCATTGAAACGCAGCCAATCCGAAGCACTGCACAGCTGCTGAAGTTGAACACCACAGATGTGTGTGTGGGGGGGGGGGGGGGGGTTTGCGAGGTGTAACGCAAACAAAAGTCACCTCTTAGAGCATGTTCATGGACATTATCTGTAGGTCTATTGCTCTATAAAGTGAGCAAAATAAATGTTCTGCGTCTGTCTGCAACAGAGAGCAGAACTCACGCAACGCAGCTGGGGATTACTCAGTTGGGGGGGGGGGGGGGGGGGGGGGGGGGGGGCAGCCGAGCATGACAGACCGACATACACATGGCTATTATGAATACCACAGTGATTTTTGGCATTAATTGAGCTCCGGGTCGTACGGTGTGTGTGTGTGTGTGTGTGTGTGTGTGTGTGTGTGTGTGTGTGTGTGTGTGTGTGTGTGTGTGTGTGCGTGCATGGTCAAGCACTATTACTTGAACACATGGATGAAGGATAAGCTACTGAGGCAAAATGTGGCCCAAAAACCAAATATGAACGTATATATACTGAACAATGAAAACTTTGAAAAGTAGAACAGCTAAAGTAGAACATAGCTGGGCGGCAGTGGCTCAGGGATAGAGTGGCCGGAAGACACTGAACTGTCATCACAAATGTTCAGCACATTTTGGGCACATTTGGGCAAGTGGCTATGGCCGTTTTTAGCCAAGGAGTGTTCAGAATCATGAAAAACCCTATAGTTTGACATGCTACTTAAAGCATAATGAAATTTAGAAAATCTTGCCTTATATAGGATGTTAATGGTCATATATCTCCTCCTATTAAAATAAATGTCTCAATGCTGACAGCCGGTCAGCAAGTGGATTCATGAATGTATATGTACAGTATATAGACAATATTTTAGGCCAATGAAAAAACAAACACGATATACCAAATTTCCCACTTTAAACAAATGAAACCTGTTGGCTGCCGGACCACTAAGTGCGGACCACTAAGCAGCCGTGGCAAAAGGAGCACCTGATTCCACACAGAAGGGGGCACAGCAGCCGTGGCAAAAGGAGCACCTGATTCCACACAGAAGGGGGCACAGCAGCCGTGGCAAAAGGAGCACCTGATTCCACACAGAAGGGGGCACAGCAGCCGTGGCAAAAGGAGCACCTGATTCCACACAGAAGGGGGCACAGCAGCCGTGGCAAAAGGAGCACCTGATTCCACACAGAAGGGGGCACAGCAGCCGTGGCAAAAGGAGCACCTGATTCCACACAGAAGGGGGCACAGCAGCCGTGGCAAAAGGAGCACCTGATTCCACACAGCAGCCGTGGCAAAAGGAAGGCGAAGAAGGGACGAAAATACTGTATAATTAGCTCCGGCTTGACGCCGGGTTAACCCATTCTGGACGGGAACCTTTGGTGTTTTAAAGCATTATGTTATACTCTAGCTATGGAAAGCTCGTAGCGCGGCACCGAGTGCCGCGCTACGAGCTTGTAGGTCTGCTATTTTTTTTTAAATCGAGAAAATGTGGCGCAAATCTTTGAATATATATTCTTTCAGAGCGACAACAACATATTTTCAGATGGGGGTCGGCAGCCAATTACATACATTTTTGGGGGTCCTTGACATGAAAATGTTTGAGAACGGCTGACATAGAAACATGGGTTTTTCTGAAAACTGGCAGGATTTAGAAGACATTTTGTAGAATCGTTCTCAGGTCGAAATGGGTTAATTTGAGGTGGACATTATTTAGCCTTTAATTGCCGGGTACTGTAGGGGAGAAAGACAGAAAGGGAGAGAGTTAGAGAAAGAGAATAGAAGCGAGAAAGCAAGTATAGAGGAAGAGATAGAAGAGAGAAAGGAAGTATAGAGGAAGAGATAGAAGAGAGAAAGGAAGTATAGAGGAAGAGATAGAAGAGAGAAAGGAAGTATAGAGGAAGAGATAGAAGAGAGAAAGGAAGTATAGAGGAAGAGATAGAAGAGAGAAAGGAAGTATAGAGGAAGAGATAGAAGAGAGAAAGGAAGTATAGAGGAAGAGATAGAAGAGAGAAAGGAAGTATAGAGGAAGAGATAGAAGAGAGAAAGGAAGTATAGAGGAAGAGATAGAAGAGAGAAAGGAAGTATAGAGGAAGAGATAGAAGAGAGAAAGGAAGTATAGAGGAAGAGATAGAAGAGAGAAGGGAAGTATAGAGGAAGAGATAGAAGAGAGAAAGGAAGTATTAGCATTTAGAAACTGCCGGATGCTAACTTGCATATGTTGGGCAATTTTCATAATTAGCATAATAAGCTGGGGTTCCATTAACAACCTATATATATAAGGCAACATTTTCAAAATGTCTTTATGCTTTAAGTAGCATGTGACGTAGCATGTGACGAGTCAAACTAGGGGTTTTTCATGATTCTGAATCTATTGCAAGCATTACTTTTTGCACGAAAAACACTCCTTCTGCTAAATTCGGCCATAGGCACTTGCCCAAATGACTGTTTGATGACTGTATGGCTGTTTTTAGCCGAAGGAGTGTTTTTCGTGCAAAACTAATGCTTGGAATGAATTCAGAATCATGAAAACCCCCTAGTTTGACATATCACATGCCACTTAAAGCATAATGGAATTTTGAAAATGTTACCTTATATAAATTGTCAGTGGTACCCCAGCTTATTATGCTATTATGAAAATTGCCCAACATATGCAAGTTAGCATCCGGCAGTTTCTAAATGCTGGGGACCCATACTCTCTATTTCTAACTTTAGGGTACTCAAAATGTCCGGGTTCACAATGGGGCTCTATGGGCTGGCAAGTAGACTATATTAGCGAGGTGTTTCAACTGTCCGTGCTTGGAAAGACACAGGGACACATATACCTAGGGTCCGGGACATAAATAGCTGCGTATAGGAGTGGCTAGCACCACTCAAAAAGTTGCAACAAAGTATAAATAGACTCTAGGACTCAACCTGGAGCACGAGAACCAAATGTTCCATCTGCAAACGCAGATAAGGAACATTAATTACCAAGGAATCAGTAATTCTGTGTTGTGGAGAGCCATGCAAGGAGCATTCATACCACGGCTGTGTATCTGAAAACAGCTTCCACTGCCCTGGACAGGCAGACGGACAGACTGAAAACAGCTTCCACTGCCCTGGACAGTCAGACGGACAGACTGAAAACAGCTTCCACTGCCCTGGACAGGCAGACGGACAGACTGAAAACAGCTTCCACTGCCCTGGACAGTCAGACGGACAGACTGAAAACAGCTTCCACTGCCCTGGACAGGCAGACGGACAGACTGAAAACAGCTTCCACTGCCCTGGACAGTCAGACGGACAGACTGAAAACAGCTTCCACTGCCCTGGACAGTCAGACGGACAGACTGAAAACAGCTTCCACTGCCCTGGACAGTCAGACGGACAGACTGAAAACAGCTTCCACTGCCCTGGACAGTCAGACGGACAGACTGAAAACAGCTTCCACTGCCCTGGACAGTCAGACAGACAGACTGAAAACAGCTAACACTGCCCTGGACAGTCAGACGGACAGACTGAAAACAGCTTCCACTGCCCTGGACAGTCAGACGGGAAAGCTCTGGAACTCAATAGATTAGGAGATAAAGATGAAAGGAGATCCATTTCCCCAGACAGTTGTAAATGTACGTGATACAGGCACAGTTTACAGTCAGATGTTTGGATGCGCAGAATACCTGGAAAACACTGATTATAGAAGGAAACCGCACTTGAAAGTCTTCCCAGAAAACTGATTTACAGTTGAGAAGTTGTCAAGAGTGGAATCTATCTGCTACTCCATGTTGTTGATGTCATTGAGTTGTCTGATTCCAAAGACAAATCAAACAAGGCAGTGCTGAATCATGTTTTCTGTTATTGCATTCAAAGTTCAAGGTTTTAAGAAAACATTGTCTTTGTTCAGTTCCTTGGACGTTGCACCAGCATAAGAGTGATAATAACGCTCATCACAGCATAAGAGTAATATAAAACAGCCCGGTGGGGCTCAAGGCCTAGGAAAGGGTCCTCCCTTGGGCTGTGAGAGCCTGAATGAGGACATGGTCCAAACATTTGGTTAGAAAAAGAACAAAACACACTGGGGGCACTGTCTAAATGAGAACTGAGCAGACAATTGTACAAACTGTACTTTTATTTCCCTGCCCTGAATAACCATCTCATTATTTCCATATTATGTTTGTATTGTGTTTCTTGATTGTTTACTTTTGTCTGCTCTCTATCTCTAAGAGTCCTGAGCAGCTGCTCAAAATGTTACTTGAACAAATATGTATGTATAGGCAAGCGAAGCAGATGTGACTATTTTCTGATGTAATGTGTGCCTCCTGCTTATACTGGGTATATTGTGCTTCTGCTCTTGCACATTTTTTGACAAACATATATTGTGCCCGACCTGTTTTTAAGGGGTTTGTCAGACTCCATTGTGCCCGTTTTACGGCATTGACGATTTCTCTTTCCGAGTACTAGCTTTAATGGAACACACGACAGCCACAACAGTATTGGTACCTGCTGAGGTAATCATGCATGATGGATATCACAGCCCTAATGCAATTTATTTTTTTAAAGCATGAGCTTTAAAAAAAAACAGCATAGTGACGGTATAAACATCCCTGTGCGCTGATTGGTCGTTATGTCAATGTAGCACGCCGAGTGCTGCTTCGGTGTCCTTGCCCACACAATTGATGAGACAGTGTTGTAATGAATGCGTCTAATACTTCATTGACTACACACACACGTACATCGACAACATGCAGCTTCGCTGGGGCGTGCTGCTTTGCCGCGTGTATAAATCAAAGTCCTTGGTAAGTCTGCACTGTTGTTGAGCCAGCTCTCTCTCTTGCCCTGCTGTCGTTCTCTCTGGTGTTGTGTGAGTATGTGTAGCCTCTCAGAGCCCAGGTCCAGCGCTGGCGTTGTGTCAGTGTGTAGCCTCTCAGAGCCCAGGTCCAGCGCTGGCGTTGTGTCAGTGTGTAGCCTCTCAGAGCCCAGGTCCAGTGCTGGCGTTGTGTGAGTGTGTAGCCTCTCAGAGCCCAGGTCCAGTGCTGGCGTTGTGTGAGTGTGTAGCCTCTCAGAGCCCAGGTCCAGTGCTGGCGTTGTGTGAGTGTGTAGCCTCTCAGAGCCCAGGTCCAGTGCTGGCGTTGTGTGAGTGTGTAGCCTCTCAGAGCCCAGGTCCAACGCTGGCGTTGTGTGAGTGTGTAGCCTCTCAGAGCCCAGGTCCAGCGCTGGCGTTGTGTGACTATGTGTAGCCTCTCAGAGCCCAGGTCCAGCACTGGCGTTGTGTCAGTGTGTAGCCTCTCAGAGCCCAGGTCCAGCACTGGCGTTGTGTCAGTGTGTAGCCTCTCAGAGCCCAGGTCCAGCACTGGCGTTGTGTGAGTGTGTATAGCCTCTCAGAGCCCAGGTCCAACGCTGGCGTTGTGTGAGTGTATAGCCTCTCAGAGCCCAGGTCCAGCACTGGCGTTGTGTGAGTGTGTAGCCTCTCAGAGCCCTGGTCCAACGCTGGCGTTGTGTGAGTGTGTAGCCTCTCAGAGCCCTGGTCCAACGCTGGCGTTGTGTGAGTGTGTAGCCTCTCAGAGCCCAGGTCCAACGCTGGCGTTGTGTGAGTGTGTAGCCTCTCAGAGCCCTGGTCCAACGCTGGCGTTGTGTGAGTGTGTAGCCTCTCAGAGCCCAGGTCCAACGCTGGTGTTGTGTGAGTGTGTAGCCTCTCAGAGCCCAGGTCCAACGCTGGCGTTGTGTGAGTGTGTAGCCTCTCAGAGCCCAGGTCCAACGCTGGCGTTGTGTGAGTGTGTAGCCTCTCAAAGCCCAGCAAGTCTAGCCTGGCTAATAAGCCAGACCGAATCAGCCGTTGGCAAAAAAGAATTGCCTGCCGGCGGATTACGGTCTGGAGAGGCTCAATTGTACGCCCATTTCCTACACCAGAGAACTGGTGTGGCCAATCGGGACACGGTATGCAATATGGGCGGGCTTTGGTACAGTGACGTTCAAAGCTTGAGACCTTTGACTGACAGTAGCTCTGACCAATTGCGTCAAGGAGAAAATGTTTGAACCCGCCCCCCGGGAAACAAGATCCATACACAGCATCTCCAGACTCAAATACCAGGCTACAGCAAGTCCAGCGCACAGCCACACATGCAAGCAAGGGGTTGGGCCTTCAGGTTTCAGCGCATTCGTTGACGTGCCACATGCCGTCACGACTCACGGCGCCACGTTGAGTTAAACGATTTTGAACTCCATGCGATGGTTTGAAAAGTATAATGATCTTTTTTTTTCTTTTTTTTATACTGCTTCCACTCCCCATGCACCTGGCAGTCGGAACTTCAGATGGATTGGTAAACCCACTGAGGACAGACAGGTGACGGAATGAGTTTTGTTCATTTTATTTACCAGTATAGGATATCACCATCAATGCAAGTCATCATTGTCTACGCATAACTTCGGCTTCGGACAAAAATGAGGACACAATGACGTTTGGTGCATTGAATTAGCTATCCTTTGTATCGTACTGAAAAGGAATGGAATCCAACGTCTCCCTGAAAAATCTAACAGAATATCAATTTGGACTTAAAATGAACACATGAATGTTCATTTAAAAAGGTCAATGATGAGGTGTGACTCAAGGCAGTGTTGTTTTCGTCGACTAAAACTAAGACGAAAAATGTCCGTCGACTACCTTTTTCCACTGATGAAAACTAAATGGAAAATAAATGAAAACTAAGCTATGATGAGTAAAACTAAGACTAAGACAATTTCGTCAACAAATAAAAACTAGACTAAAATGCTAGGAAGGGACTAGTGGACAAGAGATCCAGTATAAGTCATTTTACACTTGCGACGGGTTGTGAGCTTGTAGATCGGCTATTTTCAGCAAGTGTAAAATCAGCCATTACGACGGCATCAAGGCCCGCCAAAATACATTTTAGTCGACTAAATCACTTGTAGATTTAGTCGACTAAAACTATAACACCAAAACATTCCAGGTGACAGTAAAATGTGACTAAAACTAAATGAAAACTATTCAAGAGACTATATGACTAAAACTAAAATCAAAATTTGCTGCCAAAAACAACACTGGAGTGAGGGTCAGGTTATGTAAAAGTGTTACTGTGACGGCAGTGTTCCAAGAAAAGGAAAGTGTATTGGATTCACACTCGCATTTCGGGGAAAAGGTCATCATCGCTATACACGCCAACTGTCCCCCTATATGTCTGGGGCTGACAGGGTTTACAATGTAACAGAAACAATGATTTGTTTACTCCACTCCTGTCGTAGAGCCGCCAACATGGAATTGAAGTGAGCCATCTCCAATAAATAACCCAATAACTACTGAGAAAAAGCCCCCCAGTGTTAGATAAAACAGGAGAAGCACTGAGAGAGAGAGAGAGAGAGAGAGAGAGAGAGATGGAAAGTTCTAGATACAGAGAAGGAGAGTGCCACAAAGAGAGCGTGGAAAAGTGATGGGGGCTGCATGGCCGGGGTAATGGCATCTAATAGATAGACTGTTCCTGAAACACAGCCAATGCCTGGAACACTCTCTCCCTGATTACTAACATTAACCAAAGAGCTCCATTTTCCCCATGGCTCTCAGGAAGACACGATCTGTCCTCCTTTCCACTTTTACCATTCTTGCAAGCCACCTCAGGTGATCCATCCGAATTTATAGTGAAAAGAAAGTATTAGGCCTTTCATTATAGCTGATGGATTGAGTAAAAAAAATATCTGTCCTCTGATAGCTATGATAGCTATGGTGGATGGTCTGACGCCTGGAAAGGAGCCAGCTTAGGTGGTTCGGGCATCTGGTTAGGATGCCTCTCGGGCGTCTCCCTAGGGAGGTCCTCGACGCACGTCCCACTGGGAGGAGACCCCCGGGGCAGACCAAGGCGCAGTTGGAGGAAACAAATCGACTCACTGGCCTTGGAACGTCTCGGAATCCCCCAGGAGGAAGTCACTAATGTTGCTCTGGAGAGGAAAGTCTGGAGCACTCTGGTGGAACTGTTGCCCCCGCGACCCGACTACGGATAAGCGGTTGAAGATGGATGGATGGATAGTCTGACGCGAGGTTGAATAATTATTGATTGAACACGTACACCGTAATATCATTGGATTTTATGCGTGTTCTAAATAACGTGTTTGTGTTGATTATTGTGTAATGTACATTGAAGTATTTTTAAAATGTTTTTTCAGAATGGTAAAAAAGGCAAAGAAGTTTAGGGATAAGTGGTAAGGCACAAACATATCTTGCGCCAGCCATTAACCCTAAACATATTTGCCATTTTCTACTATTTTGAACACCTTTTAAAATTGTTCAAAAAGCCGATCTACAAGCTCAAAACGTGTCAATATAGATCGGCTAGTTGAACTAATTTAAAAAAGTGTTCAAAATAGTAAAAAGAAAATCACACCCGTGTGAACTGTGAAGGTGAGATTGAACTATTTAAAAATGTTTTCCAAAATTGTAAAAAATGGAAAAGAAAGAAGAAATAAATCCACGCAGCTTACCCCTTTACCCCTAATCAAGAGCCCCCCTCCCTTGCCTCCACCCCCTCTGTCTCTCCACAATAAAACCTGACCTAAAAAAGCAGCTGTCCGCAAATTACAACTGGACTAAGATAACTCTATCTTCCACTAGCTTGCATACATCGCACTCCGTAAGCAACACACACACACACACACACACACACACACACACACACACACACACACACACACACACACACACACACACACACACACACACACACACACACACACACACACACACACACACACACACACACACACACGTTGGGCTGTACTGTATGCGAATGCTGGATTCAGTGGATCTGCATAGAACCATCGGTATATGGAAAGTTCTTCTATTTGTCTAAAGTGAGCCTTTCAAGGCCCAAACACCTTCCAGAGCAGACTGTGGATGGATGCCTGGGCAGCTTGCGTCATTAAGGCTACCAAAACGTCTGCTGTAGCCATGTATGGGTTCCAAGACTGCACAATCTGAACAAACACAGCGGGTCCTGGGAGAGAAGGGGCGCGCGCACGCACGCACGCACGCACACACGCACCAAATAATTCCACATTTTCCACAAATCTTCTTCCATATTCTGCCTATTATAATAGCCACTTTCTGCAGCCTACTGTACTTTTTCTAGGGGAGATTTGGCTTATTTCTCTCCCAAGAGTTTTCTTGTTTTTGGCTTAAAGGGGCAATCCACTCATTTTCAACATTTTACTGTGTCATTAATATACCTTAGAGCTGTTGTGTGGAAATAATAAAAAGTCCCCCCCATTCTGTGTTTCCTAGAACTGGAGGTCTGAACAAAATCATTAACATGGTGAAACACATCTTGATGATGTCATCAAGATGTGTTTCACAATGTTAATGATTTTTTGCATACAACAGCTCTAAGGTATATTAATGACATAGTACAATGTTGAAAATGAGTGGAATGCCCCTTTAATTGTTTTAAGAGAGTTGGCAACACATCATTGCTGCTGACAAAACATACTACTAGTAACTTGCTATCCACACAATGCACAGGGAAGCTTGCATTTTAATCACCGTGCATTATATTTTGCGATATATATGTTGGATAATACTTGTCACAGTCCATGTGGCACCGTCAGTCTGGCGGTCTGCCGCATCAACATTTCACAGCACAGTCATACACGTATGAGCGTGCGACAAAGTGTGAAGCTTTGCATCTGACACTGAAAATGCAGATTTGACATTTTGAGTTTCGTTGTTAATTCATGTCCACGGTCGCAAAGAAGATGGGTGAAATAGTTACAACCGCACAGGCCCTCTATCCTTCTCTCTCAAACACGCAAGCATGCATGCAGGCACACATGTGCACAGAAGCACAAATGAACGCATTTCCCAACAATAAAATCTCCTCTTCCTCCCTCCTCCTCCTCCTCCTCAGCTCTCCATCAGCCCTCTCTCTCTGCAAAGAGGGATATCTCTCCCTCCATCTGCGAGTGAGAGGGGCCGTCCTGGTGTGTCAGTAATGACAAAGTCCCGGCGTTCCTCTCTGTCAATTAGCCCGGCCGTAATTACACAGGCACATAAGGAGCCGTCAATCACCCCTCCTCCACACAAGAACACAGCCCACCCGGCAGAGAGGGGGGAAGAGAGAGAGAGAGAGAGAGAGAGAGAGAGAGAGAGAGAGAGAGAGAGAGAGAGAGAGAGAGAGAGAGAGAGAGAGAGAGAGAGAGAGAGAGAGATGGATGGATAGAGACTAGAGCCCGACCGATGCCACAATCCTGGTTTTGGAGAGTCCTAGCCCACCAATTACTGAGGTCTTGACTGGCAATGTGTCATTTTCTAGTCAATTTGAAGAACTAGATTTCTTGTGTAAAGTCACACACAGGCACCTTTTATCGCGTATGATGATGAAGTCACCTCCTTACATAATTTGCCTGGGCCTGAAAGTTGATACGGAAGAAAGGATTCAGTAAAAAGTCCATAGACTTGGCCACCACACACATGACGTCACACACAAAGCCAGGCGTTGGAGCGGTTAGAGCCCCTCAATATACACAAAACATTTTTTGAACTGAACTTTAAATGAAATAGTATAATGTACATACTGTAAGTAGTAGTAAGTAGCCTTGCCGAGCCATAGGGCAGGAGCCTATCTCCTGTTTCCGTAGCGTGAGGCAGCTTGATGTACAAGTACACCCCCTGGACATGACGCTAGTATGTCGCAGGGACTTACCCCCAATCCAACCCCAATGTACATAAACAGAACTATAATTCAATAGAGATTCAGGCCGCTACTATAGGCGGCCCTCAGACCGCACTGTCGCACTGCCGATCCGATGTTTGAGTCATAGTGTCGGGGGTTTTGTCAGTGTAGCTGTCTGTCTGTGTCCCTTTTATGTCCATATATGGAGATATCTGTATCTGTCACTCCTCGTCCCATATGTGGAGATCCCTGATGTCATCAATGTTCCCATATGTTGGAATGCCCTGGGCATATTGAATGGACACCTGGATTTCCAAACTACTTGACAGCAGGAAACAGTTGGCCAGGGACCAACCAGGGACCAACCAGGGACCAACCAACTTCAAACTGGGTTGATTTGACAGATCTGTAATATGGACACCATTTGTGCCGTGACAACACATTGAGGTTAGACAACACACTCCATATTTGGTATATAGCTGCATCAGTAACTCCTTGGTTATGGCCAGAGTTACGAAAACTCTGTTCAACGGCAGCTGTACAGTCTACAGTAGACTTCTATTGAGAATGGGGACAACTCGTGGACTGGAACTTCCGGAAGTAGGCAGAAATGCATTGTACTCAGGCAACAGCGCAGCTTTAATGATCTTAAATCCCTTTATTTTAGATTGTTTTGTAGTAATCGTACAACATAAACATTACAGAGACTTTAGTTGTCACTGTACAATTGTAGTTGTCATGTTGCACACATGCCTAAAATAGCTCGTATTTGCGCCGCCCTCGTTGAAAACAATGTATTTCAAACTCTAGCTTGTCCCCCTTTCAGGCTGCATGAACAGCGCTCGAGCGTTGGTTTCTGCCCCCTCAATGTCGTAACTCCTCTGGTTATGGCTGAGTCAGAGTGACATCAGAGGTATTAATATAGGATTTAACCACCACAAAAGTGTGAAACGTGTGCCTATAATGGCATGCCCAAAGTAGGCACATCAGGTTGAATCTTGGGACACATCGGCTACATAATTGCCAATATCGATATCTTTAAAAAAAAAAAACTAAAATAATGGTCAAATGTCAATATCAGTTGACTATAGACAGTGAAACGAGAGAGAGAGAGAGAGAGAGAGAGAGGAGGGGAGGAGACTAAGCAGCTATACCTCCAGCTACCACAGATGTGTCGTATGAAGCATGAAGTCAGTTGTATTTGATTACTGTAACACTACGACTCGCACTGGAACATGTCATGGAAGAATGGGCTAGCATTTAAAAAGAAGACACTGGAACATGTCATGGAAGAATGGGCTAGCATTCAAAAAGAAGACATGCGGTTACAATTCACAATCACTTAAGTGCCATTAACATTTTGCCACAACACACTTGGCTGTATAGTGAGTGTGGCCTTGAGTGGAAAAAGTACATACATATACTGTAGATGTCAACGAAACCTCTGTGCGGAAACAGGTGCAGATACAAGTGGCCTCTTGTGTCTTGTTGTAGTATATACATTGATTTTTAAGCAGAGTGGATGGAATAATGCTGTTTTCCCCTCTTACTGAAGAGTGTGCAGGGTAGGAGTGAGGTTGAGGAAAAGAGACGGGCCTGATCCACGTTAGTCTGATTCTGAAATCATTTTTTGTTGGCTCATTTTTGCTCTGATGCAGACTTACATGGGACCAAAGCTTGCTGTAGGCCTATGTCATTAGAATGCCTTATTCTAGACTAGGGGTTCCCAAACTTTTTTGGCCCAGCTGATTTTTTTCCAGGTACCCCCTCATCCTCGCAACACCGATAAGCATATTTGCAACCTTACATTTAGATGCCATTGGAACTATTTGTATTAAAACTTTTCAATCAAAGTCACAACACATTTTCACCACATTTATTTAAAGGTATATTCAGTGATTTCACTTCATTCAAATATCACTTATTTTTTAATTTTTTTTTGATAATCCTCCCTACTATAGAGTTCATACCTGTCCCCAGTGAGCCCCTGGGGTCAAAAAACCCTAGTTTCAGTTTTGGTGGCGAGTGGCAAAGCCTTCATCCAATCAGGATGAGAGGGGCCTTCCTCCAATCATGATCGAGTGGGGGCGGGCCTTGGTGCACATGCTGTTGGCCTGTTGCACTTCCCCCCACTGTAGTGCGTGCATGTGCACATTTTGTTACCGGGGCTGACTGGGTGGTTTTCCAAATCACCCAAATCACTGAATGCTCCTTTAACCCTTAGAAGAGCAAAGACGCCAATTGGCGTCTTCATCAGAATTCCGTAAATGAGCAATGACGCCAATTGGCGTCTTTCTCTTTTTTGATTAATCTAAACATATTAATATGCTCCGAAGCGCTGTTTAAATTCCTGAGCTTATATTCCAACTACATTACCCAGAAAACCCGTGTCACGTGACACACGTGTACGTGTTGCCATTGGAAGCTGGTCCCACCCCCTGTAAACAGTGGGGGCAGAGGGAGTCTTCATAGTTTTCATTGTTTTGCCTGTTTTGCCGTCTCGCCCGAGCGATTTTCTAGCAGAAAAAGTTGAAAGCAGTACTATTTATTTGAGCGAGTTTTGTGGTAGTAGTATTGATCCATACGCGTCCCAGTCGCCTTCTCCAGGCGGAGTAGCCCTGGTCCAGTGCTTACAGCGAGACTCGCTGCTCCCTCCCTCCTTTTTTCATTGTCTCCCCATCGTCGTCCGATGAGCTATACCGGGAAACCATTGAAGAAGACGATCAACCCGGAATGTTTTGAGGTAATCTTATTGTAGAAAATGCCCTTCTATAGTGATCAGAAATCATAAGATGATCGCTACAAATAGATGCTTGGATAATTACTACTACTAGTCAGATCATGACGCCAGAATGACTCACCACGATGGCCCCCAGCCATTAGCCAGCACCAAAGGTGCTGGCTAATGGTGTTGGTCGGTGCATTGGTGCTGGATAATGGCTGGAGGGGGGGTTGGTGTCGATCGGTTGGTTGGTGCAGTACAAATGTATCGTAGCAGGCATGCACGCATGGCAGTACAAGTATTTTCTATTGTAGCGTGCCTTATAGGCGATCTGATCTTTAGAGTAATGTTCGCTCCTTTTATTTACTGTCTACAAAGACGGAGAACAAACATGCATCGTTTACTGAAGCAACGCGTGGTTGCTTCGATCCTAGCCCCATATGTGCCCTCTCCCTACGCTCATTCTGTAGCTCATCTCGGAGCTACAGAATGAGCGTAGGGAGAGGGCACATATGGGGCTACTTCGATCCTTGCTACAAGGATCGGAGGGGGGACGGGGAGTGAAGCTAACAGTAGCGTATTATATAAGATCTGTATGACGTTTCATTGACGTCTGAGCTTGCATGATAATTGCATTCATTGTATATTGTATACAGTCATGACTGTACATTGTTTAGTGTGTCTCCGTGTGATGATGATGATGACGATGATGTCAGATAGCCTACGTCCCCCACCCCCCCAACTGGCTATTGGCCGGGCTGACTACAGCTAAATGTTTATTTTTATATATTTAGAACTGGCATCAGATGAGGAGGAGGAGGAGGATGATGAAGACGAAGAGTCAAGACTGCGACGGAGTTCTCCGACACTGAACCGGATGCATTCATTCATTTCAGTTGTTGTTTTTTTTAAATTTAGCCTACACACACACACACACCGTCAAGAACAACTGGAATGCAGTGGTTTGGGGACACTGGGGAGTTTGGGGACAACTGTTTTGTATGTAGGCCTATTTATTTTCTGTATTATTTATTATAATTGTATTATGTTAGTAGTCATAAAAAATAAAAGACAAGCTTTTACAATGAGTTAGACCTGTCATGGCTATTTTGTTCACTATTCTGAGGTTTATGGTTTGACTAAGCGAGTTTCAACTGTGATTTACTCTGTAACGGTAGATGGTAAGAACCCAATTTTTTTGTTATAATACAGTATACATTCAAGTCTATATTTTGATACATATCATGGGCACAAAGTCATATCAAAACAATGTCCTTGGATGTGTTTTTTATCCAAACTGTTTTTTCACAACAGGTTTTTGAGATACATGCATGAATAGACACGGTACTGGTAAGACTATGTAAACATGGTATATATCAAAATGTGCGTTAGAATGTCTAATTTTACCCCAAAAAAGAATTGAGTTTATATGATGTTCCATTTCAGAGCTAGGGGGACTTTTAGCTGGATAGGTCAGATTGATCATGACTGACCATGCTATTTATAGATGGCAAAATATCTACAGTGGTACATGTGAGAAACTTTTTATTTTATTTTAATTGAACTAGACAACTCACCCTTTAAAATGAGATATTGCATGGCTATGTACGCCC
>NC_136806.1:11932823-12089090 GCF_951216825.1 Electrona antarctica
GTAAATGGTAAATGGTAAATGGTGCATTTATATAGCGTCTTTATCCAAGGCGCTTTACATAGATGGTGAATGTATTACATTCACCCATTCACACACCGATGGCAGCGGAAACCATGCAAGGCACCAACTAGCACATCGGGAGCAATTAGGGGTTCAGTGTCTTGCACAAGGACACTCCACACGTCCTCCACACGTCCCAAACTCTTCTCCCTTCTGGACCCAAAACTGTGGAATGCACTTCCCGTTGCAATCAGAACTGCAGCATCACTCCCGATCTTCCGCCGTAGTCTGAAAACCCACCTTTTCAGACTCCATCATGGCCCATAGCACTTACCCTACCCCCCTTAGACAGCACTTCTTAGACTTATATAGCATTTGAAACAGACTTATAGCATGTCATGTAGACAGCACAATAAGTGCATTGTATGTAGTCATAGCACTTCATAGTATACATGTACAGCATAGTATAGCATATATGTGTAGTTTATATGTATAGTGTCATTATATAGATATGTTCTAGTTATAGTTTATATGTATAGTGTCATTATATAGATATGTTCTAGTCACGTTCTTAGCTTACGCATGTTTCGCGATAAATGCATTTTTACATATGTGATGTATTCCCATGCTTTTTGTTCTTGCTTATTGTAAGTCGCTCTGGATTAAGAGCGTCTGCTAAATGCCTAAATTGTAAATTGTAAATTGACACTTCGACGGTGACTCTGGGGGAGCCCGGGTTCGAACTGGCAACCTTGCGGTTACCATCCAGGCACTCTACCCCTGAGATCAAATGAAAATCACATGAAAACCACATAGCAAAATACGTTCAGTTAGACCGGATTTGACACATGCACGTACGCAGGCACACGCACACACCCACCCACCCACACGCACACACATCCACCCACCCCTTTGACGGGTACAGGCTTTAGTTTCCGACTAAAGCCTGTATACTAACAGTCCGACAGTCATTAGATCGACAACCTACCCCAAACCCTAACCGCAAGCACAACGCAACGCATGTCGGACCTTTGGTGTGTCGGATAAGCATGCGCACCCCCTTTTGACACCATCTCTAACACACACACACACACACACACACACACACACACACACACACACACACACACACACACACACACACACACACACACACACACACACACACACACACACACACACACACACACACACACACACACACACACACACACACACACACACACACACACAAAAACACTGACACTATCACCTACATTAACATTTGGCATATAACACCCACACCCCCATAGAGATAACGGCATATCTCTAAAAGCTACTTTGGATGAGGTGAAAATCCCTCTCTTGCGCATGCGAGCACACAGACACACACACGCACGCACGCACGCACGCACGCACGCACGCACGCGCGCGCGCGCGCGCGCGAGGCATCCACTGTAGCAAGGCAGAGAGGGGTGGAAGATGCACTCGTCTTTCATGAGCGCGCAATTGGATTTATAATCCGGCCAGGCACAATTCACAGCAGCACTTAGCTTGATTCACTCTCTCTACACAACACATTATTAATCTTTGCCCGGAGCACTGCCTGTGGCCGAACTGCAAGCCATGGACGTTCTTCTGCTGCTAAAATAAATGTTGAGAGGTGATAACAAAGTCACATTCCGTTTCACTGAGAATAGGGGGAAACGGGAAGAGACGAAAGAGAGGGAGGGAGGGACGTGCAAAGTCAGAGAAAGAGGTTTGGGAAAAAAGGGGGGAAAAGAAGAGAAAGAAATCTTATGGACAGCTCTCTGGTTTCTGCTTCCTTTTTCGTTCTTTCTCGGCTTCCCTCGTTTTTTTGGCAAAACGGAGCTGTTTGCACTTCCTCCAACTGCATGTTTGTGTACATAGTGAAACCCTGAGTGTGAGAGAGTGACCCTTATGGGTAAGTCAACACTCCAGCGTGCGTGTGTACGTGCGCGCGCGCTTGTTTGCGTGGATGCGAGTGCGCTTGTTTGCGTGGATGCGTGTGTGTGACTGTGACTGTGTGTGTGTGTGTGTGAGAGAGAGAGCAGCACAGGGCTTCTTCTAATTAGGCTTTAACTCCTGTGTTATTCTCTGCATAATGAGGATGCTGGCAGGCTGAAAGGGGAGGGGCTGCATAACCCAATAACTCTATTAAGAGTATAGTCTTCGAGAATAATATGATAAAATGCTAGATAACCTTAACCGTATTAGGCAATATGTAACCACATTAAAGTGTATTCAGACCACTGGCTGAATGACCGACCAGACCGTCTTGTCTGGGTCGAATGGCCGGTGGTGGAAAAAGTACTCAATTGTTTTACTTGAGTAAAAGTATCAATACTGCAATGTAGAACTACTCTGTTACAAGTAGAAGGCCTGAATTACAAATCTACTTGAGTCAAAGTACAAAAACCAAAAGCAGAAAGTAGCCTACTCATTGTGCAGAATGTCTTTTTGATGAATTGAACAAGGTGGACCATCTTGTAAACAAGTGTAATGCTTAATTGGGTCGTCCACTCACAGTTAACAGTCTTTGTATTGAGTTTGTGCTTGAAATGTACTGTAATGTAAATATTTTGAAAATAGCAGGTCTACAAGCTCACAATCCGTTGACCTTGTAGATCTGCTATTTTCAAATGGCTGAAATGTATATAGGGCTGAAGTGTTGAATGTATGTTTTGTAATAATAATCAAAATCAAAAAGTAACTATAGTAACTAACATTTTCAAAAAGGTGTAGTGGAGTAAAAGTACAATATTTGCCTCTGAGATGTAGTGGAGTAGAAGTAAAAGTATTGGAAATTAGAAATACTCAAGTAAAGTACAAATACCTCAAAATTGTACTTAAGTAATTACTTACTTTCCACCACTTCTACATTATGTTGCCCACCGTACCTGCCTCCCCATCTGTGTTTTATTCTGCCTTTGTCAAGCCTCCCACTAATTATCCATTGTTAATCATCCATTGTTCTTGTGTTAGGGCGCATGGCAAACAGAGGCATTCAGAGAGAGCTCCAAAATGCCACATTGGCTTAACTGTCAGGCAAAAGAACAACAAGCCCGCTGATCAATCGATTGTAATCATTAATGACCGATTGATTTCCATTGAGCCGAGAGAGAGGGGTCAGAGTGTCACGGTGATTTCATTCACTAAAAGGGTGATCCATTAATTGGAATCCATTTAGCAGTGCAAGAACATAAGGTGAGATTTGTCAGAGAACCGTAATACAAATAAAACTGTTGGGTGTATTGATTTGTGGGCGGCACCATTCACTGGATGACTTCAACAAGAGGTTCTGTTTGATAGAGAGATGGAGAAAGTGTTTCTCTCTCTCTCTTATTATCATCATTTTACATAAATCCATCTCTCATAAAAGGGCTTCTTTTGTGAATGGTATTTCTTTGTTGGCAAGTGACACATTGGCGTCTACATTTGGCAGTCTTGTGTTTATGTGTGTGTGCATGCACATGTGCGTGCGTGCGTGCGTGCGTGCGTGCGTGCGTGCGTGCGTGCGTGCGTGCGTGCGTGCGTGCGTGCGTGAGTGCGTGCGTGCGTGATTCTGAGAGGGTGGTGCCTGTGCGTAAGTATGTTTCCTTCTCTGCCCTTCTGGGGAAAGAACTGTGTGTATAAAGTGTTATGCAAGACCCACACGTCATACGCTGCCGTGACGTATTTAAGCTCACCTAAGTCTGTGTTAATTTTGCGTTCCTTCTGCTTATGTGTCCCTGGTGTCTTGTTATGCACTGTTTGCTCCCACCGCCACCCCAGCACCACCGGTGGGCTCTGCTATTAGTTCTCTTTGCGGCCACGGCCACGGCCACCGCAGCACCACCTATCTGCTCTGCTATCTCCCTGCTCTTAACTCCTTTTAGCCATGAAGATTAAACTTAATAATGCACAGGTTACCAGCGGTTCCCAAACCTTTTAGGCCATGCACCCCCAGTTAACTCCTGCCCTAGCCGACGCACCCCCCACATGGAAGTATAAATTGCATAAGCTATAGAGACATATATTTCCTATTTATCCACAAATGTGAACCTGAAAATGGCATATATATATATATATATATATATAGCATAGGCTATATTCTGCATATACTTGCCATATATTGAGATGTGTTAATATTTTTTTAATAAAACCATAGCACCACCATTATCCTTTTCACGTCACGCACCCCCTAGAAGGTGCTCGCGCACCACAAGGGGTGCACGCACCACAGTTTGGGAACCACTGCAGGTTTTAAGTTATTTTATAGCTCATAATGGGACGAAGTACGATGTTTGGAGCTCAATAAAACATTAATTTGAGCTGCCGCTAAACAAAACAATGATCCGGTCCCTAGCATACATCAGCAGAGCAGGGGCGATTTTTACAAAAGCTCTTCTTCTCTGCTTATTTAGGCCATTTGCTCTGGCACTTTCCACCTACCGCCCCCTATCACCCTTGGCTACAAAGGAGTTAATGGTTAATGACGGCTGTCTAATTGTGCTGAGCAGGGAGAAACATGTAGCGAGCCTGAACGGCAAAATAAAATATGATATTCACACTATATTACTAATATTGGTTCAATCTATTTGTGAGTTATCTGACCAAACTAGTTTGGTTCACATGTCTATAGGTATGGAAGAACATGCTCTGTATTCTGAGCATTTCAATTGCTTCTGGTATTCCTCAAGGAAGCATCCTGGGGAGCCCAAGCCTACTTTGGTTTGATTGAGAGATGGCAGTCGAATCGATTGTTTAGTCGACTAATCGAGGTCGGGCCTAAGTCAGAGAAGTTGGTTGAATCCTGAGCCACCTGGAATGCATTGCACTTTTACTTGGCTTACACAAGACATGTATTGGCAGATTGCATTGTAGACTATAGCTCCTAAAAAAACACTACTGTTGATTTCAACAAGAACAAAAAATAGAGACTAGACAGTAGTAGCTCCACTATTGAATGCACTACACTGGCTCCCTGTGTCCTTTGGAATTGATTTCAAGGTGCTGTTATTTGTCTTTGATCGTTTTTTGGAACATTTGTCCCTTTATGACCAAACATTTCCTGGGATCTCCTACTGAAGGCCTCCTGACAGTAGTAAAAACCGTCTCATACAAGGAGCAGTATGACACACTTTCCCTTTTATGCCTCCAAACAGTGGAATGCTCGACTTGAACACATTGCAATAGGTACTAGATTCTGTGGTAGCTTTTACAAACCTTTTTAACCTTTTTTGTCCATTTTCATTTATATTATTTTACATTTTTTTATCTATTTAGTATTGTCTTATAGTCCTATACTGTATAATTGATCTTATCCTTATGCTATTGTGATTTTTTTTTAAATTCTTACATTTCTATTCTGTTCCTGTGTATTTTTCTTCTTCATTGTATGATGCCTGTAAAGCGATTTGAGCTGCATGCATTTGTATGAATAAAAAGGGGTTAGGGATTTATTAATAAAGATGATGATCGTGATCATTATTATTAGATGCGTGCGCACGCACACGCACGCACGCACGCACGCACGCACGCACGCACGCACGCACACACACACAGTACAGAATGATGGTATACGTGTGTGTGTGTGCGTGTATGTGTGCGTGTGGTGGGGGGTGGACAGTCAACAGCTGTTGGTCAGCCTGTCAGTCAGAGGTCTCTCTCTCCTTTCATACCAAGGCTCTTTGTGAGATTAAAGGCTGATGGGATCTATGTGACACCACAGGACAGAGAGAGAGAGAGAGACAGAGAGAGAGAGAGAGAGAGAGAGAGAGAGAGAGAGAGAGAGAGAGAGAGAGAGAGACAGAGAGAGAGAGACAGATAGATAGACAGAGAGAGAGAGAGAGAGACAGAGAGAGAGAGAGAGAGAGAGAGAGAGAGAGAGAGAGAGAGAGAGAGAGAGACAGAGAGAGAGACAGATAGAGAGACAGAGAGAGAGAGAGAGAGAGAGAGAGAGAGAGAGAGAGAGAGAGAGACAGAGACAGAGAGAGAGAGAGAGAGAGAGAGAGACAATATTCGGAACGTCCGTCCAGGGGAAAAGATCAAATAGTAACCTCTATAGTTGGTATGGAGAGGGAATGCAACAGAAAAACACACGGCAAGCAAACAAACAAGTTGCATGGATACCGTAGACTCGTGGCCCTATATATTACCCTTTATCACAAAACTTCTTTGCCATATTTGACTATCTAGAAAAACATTTTAAAATGGTTCAACTAGCCACGTTGTGAGCTTGTAGATCGGCTATTTGAACTATTTTAAAATGTTTTTTTCAAAATAGTAAAAAATGGAAATAAGTTTCGGGATAAGGGGTATATACTGTAGCACTGTGTTCGGTCTGACGTATCGCATGTGCGTATGCACATGGATGCACGCACGAGCACGGGCACACACACACACACACACACACACACACATGCACGGGCGCGCACACACACGCACGCACACAGACCCGTGAAAGGAATCGCAATTCATTTCAGAGAGAGCAGAGGAGGTGAGGAAAGGACAGGGGGAGACGAGAGGAGAGCAGGAAAGGATGAGTGGGAGAAAAAGGCTGCCAGGCTATGATGTACTATAAGGCAACAATCCCCACTTGTACTTGTGTATGCAGGGCAGTGCTTTCAGCTGTTGTTCTTTGGATTCTGGTGATCATTAGTGGTATATATATAACCCATTTAGGCCTGACCTCGAAATTAAAACAAAATCTTCTACATCCTCCAGTTTTCTGAAATAAATATTTTCACGATTTTTCAAAAATAGCAGACCTACAAGCTCGTAACGCGCCACTCGGTGGCGCGCTATGAGCTTGTAGATCTGCTATTTTTCAATAGCTAACTTATAACATAATGTTTAAAACACCAAAAGGGGTCCCCACCCAAAATGGGATAAGGGGGGTCCTCCGCACATTATTTTGTTGTCACAATATTTATCTGTGGGAACTGAGTCAAACTAATGCCTCGATGCCTACAATTCCAAGTTGCTTGTGGTGGTGGGGGATCCACAGTTCAAATATGATTCAAATATGATAATTTGGGGGTCCCCCCAGTTCAAATATGATTATTTTGGGGTCCCCCCAAGTTCAAATATGATTATTTTGGGGGGTCCCCAGTTCAAAAATGATAATTTTTGGGGGGGTCACGGTTTGAAAAGGTTGAGTAAAGTAATGTGCGTGATGCAATAGTAAGTCTGGGGGGGCCATAATATGCCTTGCAGCTATAATTCTTCAAAGAAACATACTTATATGTAATAATATATAACATCTTGCCATTGAACTACATATCCTAATTGTAAAAAAGGTATTAATAAAAAAAAACATAATTAACAAATGTGCTTAGGGTGGCATCAACAAATCACGTAATGCAATCTCTCTGAGCCATATGGGGGACGCGTAATATTGGATGAAATGGAAGCTCAGCCAATGCGCTCATCCTTTTGTCATACAGTATGCGTGATATTACACATGCATGTATTTGTACACTTCCCACACACACACACACACACACACACACTCCCCCACCCTATACCACCCACGAGCTCTGCGACAAAGCCCGGCAGCGGTCCAACAACACAGCAAACACACACAACAAGACATTGTGCACACTTATATGGAACAATACATGGACGCAACAACGTGAACACAATGAAAACAACAAACCAAAAAGGCAAACACATTAATTCATACATAGCCTACTGCACACACACACACACACACACACACACACACACACACACACACACACACACACACACACACACACACACACACACACACACACACACACACACACACACACACACACACACACACACACACACACACACACACACACACACACACACGGAGAGTGAGATGGTGTAATACTTACAGTCCGCGCAGTCGGAGCCAAATCTTCTCGATCTGCTCCGGCTGGAGGTACTTGAGGGACGTGCTCTCGAACTCCTCAATCTCTTTGGTGGGCGACTCCATCTCTGGAGCCGGACGCACGCACGGATGCACGGACGCACGCACGGAGGTGGAGAGGAACAAAAAGTTTAATCCGTCCCAAAGTGCGAGGAGCGGCCGGGCAGCGATGGATGGACACAGAGCAGGGAGGAACGAGGGTGACGGATGGATGCTTTGGGACGGTGGTGGGACGCCGCAAAGCTCTCTCTCTCTCTCTCTCTCTCTCTCTCTCTCTCTCTCTCTCTCAAGAGCGCTCACATTGAAACGCGTGCACCATCAGCCTTCCCTTGTGCTTCCTTCCTCTTTTCCAGTTTATCGCTTCTCTTCTTTTCTCCTCTCTTCAACCTTTTAGTCTCCGCACGCCCAGTTCAAATCAGTGTGCGCGTCTCAGTGGAACTCAGCAGTACTCTGTGCAGGGCGCTCTAGCAGCAGTGTGACATGCACAGTATGCAAGCAGCAGTACATGCAAAATGGTAAAAGTCTGTCTATTTCTATCACTCGCTCCCTCCTAGTCCCCTCTCTCGCTCTGTCTCCCTCTCTGTCTCTCTGTGTCCCTCTCTGTCTCTCTCTCTCTCTCTCTCTGTCTCTCTCTCTGTCACTCCCTCTCTCTCTCACTCACTTGTCTCCTGTGTGTGAGCGGTGCAGACAGAGGTCCGGTAGTTGAGCCATGCTCTCTCTCTCTCTCTCCCAGCAAACAAACACAGACAGACGCTGCAGACCGACAGGCAGGGCAGCGCAACCCGGGACTAAACGCTCTCTGCTGGCTGAGCTCTCCAGGGAGTAGGAGAAGGGAGAGAGAGGGAGGGAGGGAGAGAGAGAGAGGAGGGAGGGAGGGAGGCAGACACCAAACAGTCAAAGGAAGGGAAGGAGGAGTCCATCTGACAGTGACACACCGCTCTGTTCCGTTTCAACCAACCGCAGCCAAGAGAGAGAGAGAGAGGAAAGAGGAAGGAGAGAACAGTGACAGTGAGTGGTCGGTCGGTCGCTCGGTCGGGGGACAACGTTGCAGGAGATGAGGAGTTGGGATAAGCAGCGTAAAACGTCAGGAGAGATGAGACAGAGAGGAGAGGAAGGAGGGGATGAGGATGAGGCTTTTAACCAAGTCAAACCGGGAAAGCAATCTGTGTCGTTTTAGATTTGAGAAGAATTATTTTATACTTTGGCTTTTGAAAAGATAGCAGATATAACAAGCTCATAGCTTGAAAGATCGTGAACATTTGTGCAAAAAAATAATACTAATACAAATTTAAAAGATATATATATATATGCCTATATATATATATATTTAAAAGCAAACATTTGTAAATCTTTGCTTCTGGTGGTCCCTGGAACAGAATATTTTGAAATGGGGGTCCAGTCCACGGACACATGACATGAAAACGTTTGCGCACCACTGATATAGAAACATACGTTCTTCAGAAAACCGTTAGGATCTAGAAGACCCTCAGCAGGTCCTAATGGGTTAAAAGTAACATGCTGCAACAGAAAAGATTATCACGCACGCACACACACACACACACACACACACACACACACACACACACACACACACACACACACACACACACACACACACACACACACACACACACACACACACACACACACACACACACACACTCACACTCACACTCTCACACTCACACTCTCACACTCTCTCACTCACACTCACACTCTCACTCACACAGGTGATAGCCGCTCTCTTCCAGTCTTACTCAGTGGTGGAAAAAGTACTCACATTTATTGTTTTACTTTTACTAAAAGTATCAATAGGCCTATAAACTACAAAACACCCTGTTACAAGTAGATACAAAATGTACTTGAGTAAAAGTACTAAAGTATTGGCGTTATAGGGCTGGGACTCGGTTAAAATTTTTATCTAATTAATTCGAAGCATTGTAATTAATGTGATTAATCGCGATGATTAAATATTTATTAATTTAATAATATTGAATCGATTGACGGCCCTAATATATATATATATATATAGGGCACTGGGCCTTTAAGGAGGTAGGCGGGGTCAAAGACTGTTCGAGGCGGAAGCCACAGCCACAGAGCAACAACATTCTATGGTCTTATTTTCCGCATCAAAAACAGATGTAAAAAAATAAACATTTTTGCGCGATTGAAGAGGAGATCTACCGTTTGACTCGCACGGCGGGTAAATCCGCTAAATCGGTATGGAACGCTCGGCATGGATTATTTAAAAAACAAAATCTGCTTCTATCAATGGATACAGTGTCATCATCTTAAAGGACCACTTCACCACTTTTCAACCTAATTGGTCCCCAGTAATGTTCATGATAAAATGCCACAATGTTTTTCTACTCGGTCTGTGTCTCATAGTAGGGCTGTTAGGCAGTTCAGAAACCTGTCCACCAGTGACATCATCGATAGGGAATCCAAGCTAATAGAAACTGCAGGCTTTCTACCTGTATATTCCTGAAAAGTTGCTATGCGCAATTCTCACGATAATACAAATCTAAATGGCGTATAGTCAGTGTCATGACGGAGGTTAAACCCCAGCATGGTCAGACAATGTGTTGTCAGTCAGTCATGTTGGTTGAGATTAATCTCATCCCAAGAACATCCTTATCCAATCCCCTCAAATACAAGGATTCCAAAGCACAGACTCTTTTTTAAATACATAATCCTTATGGACCTTTACCAGGATCTCTCTCTCTCTCCCTCTCTCTCTGGAGTGTGTTGTCTAACCTCAATGTGACGTCATGGCACCAGAAATCTGATTGATTCTCCATATATGGGCCCAAAAGGGGTCATGACCATACCGATGACATCAGGGATCTCCATATATGGAAATAAAAAGGACATGACAGATAAAGACTGTAACAGCTATAGGACAATCTATAAGGCAGGTTCATTGACTGTAATTCATGATAGGTAAAGTCAATGTTTATGCGATAATAGGCAATATCACAATAAATATTATAATATCCCTGATTTCTCAAGAACAGATGCGAGCTGCAAAATTTCAAAGGAAAACATGGAGCTATTTTTCCCCCCTTTGTGTGCAGATGGGTTCCCAGATTGCAATATCCCAAATCATCAAGATATTGATGTAATTACCAGTACTTATCGCCTTGCACAACTATTACAATATTTGCAGTGGTGGAAAGTAACTAAGTACATTTACTTAAGTACTGTAGTTAAGTACAATTTTGAAGTATTTGTACTTTACTTGAGTATTTCAAAAACATTGTACTTTAACTCCACTACATTCATTTTACAACTTTTTACTTACATTTATTTGACAACTTTGTACTATAGGCTACATTTTGATGCCAATACTTTTGTACTATATGTATGTATACTATATCTTATATACAATTGAAAAGGTGTCCCCAGGAGGTGTCCCCAGGACAGGAACAAAAGGCACCAGCTACTACGTCACTGACACGCTGCAACACGCTGCAACACACACTGCAACAACACACTAACACGTCACACACTTACCCTCCGCGTCGTTGGTTCCCTATCTCCTCATGTCGCGCCGCACGGCCACACTCGACACCAGCCGCGTAAAAATTGTCATCGCACTGCCACTACAGCCGGCTCCCGTCCACACTCGCAAACAATATCAATATCAATAACAAACACAAACACGCCACAAGCACCGACACCCCCGCCTAATTTGTTGCCACGTCTATGAAAACAAGCACAGAAAAAATGCCATTCAACACGCTACTTACACACACTACCACTCGCTTACAATACGCGGACCTGGCAACACTACATTCCCTCTCCCATTGGCTCACAGCCCACCACGTGACCCACACAGGGAGGGAGACGATTGCGTGATGCTTCTATGTACAGGATTCTATAGGTCACCACTTTTGGTGTGACACACACACAGTGTACAGCCTGCCGGAAACCAACAGTAGAAGAAGAAGAACAACAACAACACAGGTTCTACACTGATTCTAACTTGGATGGAGAGCGCCGCGATTACATACATACAACGTTACAATCATGCAAACACGACCGCATCGACACCTGACGTGGTACAATCGGGCCGAACCGAGCCGCATATATGGATAACAACAACAACGCCAACACTACACGCAGACGCTGCAACAACGCGATGCAACACAACACGTAAGTTACGTATGTAACTATGGTTCTATGAATCCTTGATGACTGCTTAACACTGGATGATTTGCGTCCAGTGTTAAGCACTGCCTCTGGCAGTCAGTACGGATGAAATACAACAGCTGTGTACAACGCAGTGTCACTGCAGACACGTGTGTGTGTGTGTGTGGTGTGTGCGTGCGTGCGTGCGCGGGGGGGGGGGGGGGGGGGGTTTGGATCGCCTCGCGATGCAGCTGAAATGGCACACACACACACGCCACAAAACGCTAATAATAATAATAACACAAAATTACAACAACACACTAATCATAACAACAGTACAGAGAACAGTACAGTACACATGAGTACAGTACAGTACAGTACAGAAACAAACCTCACATCAGCATATTAATCCATATCCAATAATAATAATAATAACAAATAATAACACAACACTAATAACTATAATATCAACAGTACAGACAACAGTACAGTACAGTACATCAGAATATTAATCCATGTAATAATAATAATAATAATAAATAACAACACAACACTAATAACAGTACAGAGAACAGTACAGTACAGTACACATGAGTACAGTACAGTACAGTATACTGTTCCTGCGCCTTGCCATGCTCTCTTTCAATCATAATAACAATAATCAATAACACTACTAATAACAACAATAATATCAACAACACAGAGAACAGCACAGTACACATGAGTACAGTACAGTACAGAAACAAAGCTCACATCAGAATATTAATCCATGTAATAATACTAATAATAATAATAAGAAATAATAACACAACACTAATAACTATAATATCAACAGTACAGAGAACAGTACAGTACAGTACATCAGAATACTAATCCATGTAATAATAATAATAATAATAATAAAAAATAACACTAATACAACAGCACAGAGAACAGTACAGTACAGTACACATGAGTACAGTACAGTACAAAGACTTACAGTACAGCACAGTACAGTACAGTATACTGTTCCTGCGCCTTGCCATGCTCACTTTCAGACGCAAATACACAAAACCACACAGGGCCACTCAGCCAGCTTGGCAACTTTGCGCTTTCCAAGCAAATGCATCAATTCAAACATCATGGCTTGCCATTGCCTTCTTCCCATTTGCGACGCATCGCATGGCGCGAGGATGAGCGGGCCGAAGGCCCGCGAAATTCTAGTATCTATACATTTTTTATTCCGGACTTTTACTTGTAACAGAGTAGTTGGTGGATTTGATACCTGCCCAACTATTACAATATTTGTCCATGCTCTTCTTACCCTTGTTTATTGTCTCTGAACTGCCGACACCCGTGAACTTTGGGGCTCGGCGCCATTTCACCATTTCTCGTTTTATTTCCGTGCTGAGCCCTGTTTGAATGACTCAGCTCCTCAACCCCCCCCCCCCCCCCCCCCTATCCATAAACACCCCCCCCCCCTCCCCCCACGCCACCAACCCACCACCATAGAGCCCCAGCTCTTTCAATTACTTGATGCAGGAGGAGAACGGGGGATAATGCCAGAGTGCCACCTCAAAGCGGGTCCAGTGCTTTCATCTGCCCAGCAGAGCAGAGTGCTGCTGCACCTTGTGTGTTCCTCGGTGCCTTAGTGCCAATGCCCGCTTTCAAAGGAATCCTCTTCTAAACCCCTCCTACACTTTCTCTCTGGTTCTCTCTCTTCTTATACTTCCTCACACAAAAAACCCCACTCTTCATCAGTCCCGGTGCCTCGCGCAGTGGAACCCCCCCAGGAGACCCCGGGGCGGCGGGGGGCTGGGAGTCATCAGAATTGGCGGGTCAGCCCAGTGGGGGGGGGGGGGGGGGGGGGGGGGGCAATGCCTCCTCTTCTGCAGTGGTGTAAAGTAACTAAGAAGTACATTTACTTAATGCTGTAGTGGAGTACAATTTTGAGATATTTCCAATTTCCAAATACTTTACTGTCTACCCCACTACATCTCTGATCCAAATATTATACTTTTTTGTTTTACTCCACTACGTTTACTTGACAACTTTAGCTACTAGTTACTTTGTAGAATTTGATTATTATCACAAAAACATGCATTAACCACTGCAGCCATTTCGGGGCCAGTTGAAAATAAAGCTATAATAGCTATAATATCTACAAGCTGATTGTGAGCTTGTATATCTGCTAATTTCAAAATATATTTGTATACATGTGAAAACTTGAAATGGGATGCCAATACTTTTGTACTTTTACTCAATTACAATCCGGACTTTTTACATTTGACCTCCTCCTCCTCTGCCCGATGTGAAGGTGACCATCACTGCACTGCAGTAACTTCACATTGTATGGCCTCACTCAGACCTTTACTGCATTGCTGTATGCTTGTTGGATGAATGTTGTGTAGTGTCATGGGCGCCCCAATGCATTTCCAATGGGAGTCACATGGTTTGACACAACATGTGTTGTGTTGTATGAGGGGGAGGGGCGCAGTCGAAACACAGCCGAAAGCCATACAACAGCTTGTAGTCCAAAATGTGGACAACAAACCATGTGACTTCCATTGGAAATGCATTGGGGCGGCCATGACACTACACAACATTCATCCAACAAGCATACAGCAATGCAGTAAAGGTCTGAGTGAGGCCTATCAGTGGTGGAATGTGCTCAACAAGCACTGTACTTATAGGTACGATACTTTACTTGAGTGTTACTTTATGTACTTTTTACTGAAGTAAATTCTAAATACCAGTATCTACAAAGTGTTATATAGTGATATGTTTTACTTATAAAGGGCCACTTCACGCCTTTTACAACCAGAGCTTATTTTAAAGGTTTCATGACATTCATTTTATTTTCTTTAGGTTTTCTGACCTCAATTACATCCAAAAACCTGAACTTTGAATATCCATTGACAATAAAGAGAATTTAATGTTTGTTGTACATCACCATTACATCACCTAATCAACATGAGTTAGACTTCAATATATATAGCGCCCCTCACTTCACACAGGTGTGATTTATTGGTTAATTAACACACATTATCAACAGAATTTAGTAAAAAATGTCTAGGGTGGAATTCTCCTTTAACACCTTGAACGCTCCTTACCATAGGGGGCGGTATAGGTAGCCAGTGCCAGTGAAATTTACCACATAAGCAGATAAACTTTGTTTTCTGTCATTTGAACCCAAAGTCAAAATCGGCCATTCCTTGAGCCGGCCAGCAACTCTACATCTGATCTCAAACCTCAACCCCTTAGATCTCCGCGAAAACTGGAGTTCTCAACAGGCTCGAAAATGATGGCCTGGCCCTACCTGCGGGCCCTCATCAAACCCTGTACACTCACGACACTGCCCCTGCTGCCACCCTTAGATCTCCATATATATATGGAGCTGACCTGTTCTGACATTCCATATGTCGATCTGACTTCATCAAACCCTGCACACTCAACACACTCCATACTGACCAGACCTCATCAAACCCTGGGCACTCAAGACACTGCACCCGCTTCAAAGTGAAAATTCATGCTCTCGCTTTCAATGTCAGCATGGGGGAGGTTTAACAAGGTAAAGGTCAGAATAATTCAAACCGTAGTATTTCCTGTCCAGTGGGGTGGCATGAAGGTTACCTGTCCAGTGGGGTAAAATGGTAAATGGTGCATTTATATAGCGCCTTTATCCAAGGCGCTTTACATAGATGTGCATTACATTCACCCATTCACACACATTCATACACTGATGGCAGCGGAAACCATGCAAGGTACCAACCAGCACATCAGGAGCAATTAGGGGTTCAGTGTCTTGCCCAAGGACACTTCGACACTAACTCTGGGGGAGCCCGGGTTTGAACTGGCGACCTTGCGGTTACCATCCGGAAACTCTACCCCTGAGCCACCCCCTCCCTCCATGAAGGTTACCTGTCCAGTGGGGTGGCATCAAGGTTAGAGGGAGAAATGCATGCAGGCTAGAGAAGGTCATCAGATTTGAAGCACAGCTGCGGAAAATGTGGGTGAACTGAAGGCTTAATGCTGGACAATGAATAACACTCTCGCTCCTGCAGAAAGACAATGAGGCAATGACTTTCCTTAAAATATTGTCGTCTGTTATTATGGTGCATTCACACCAGACATGATAAAAAACATATTAGTGTTGCTTGATTGAGTCGCTAATTTGTTGCATTCACACTGGATGCAGCATTTTCACATGCATTTCAATGGCTCTGTTTGCTTCAGCAAAAAAGCTAGAGTTCAACATTTTTCAACCAGCACAATTTGTGTTTCTTGCTCTATTCGCATCATGACACATTGCGTTTTGCTTTTGTGTGTAAATTTGAGTCTTTAACTCTAATTTGCATCTCTCAAGAATTCTCTTGAGCAATTATTGTTGAATCCCAAATTGCTCAGTGGCCAAAGACTGCAGTATTAAACTAGATAAAGATATTTGATGACAAAAGTGAAAACAGTGGATGAGGCATAAATTGATGATATCAAGCTCTTGTTAACAATACTTTGCATTAGTTCAATCTTTATAAAAGTCACAGATTTAACTAGAAGTGCACTCTGTCGAGCACCGTATGGCCTACTTGTGCGCAAGCAGAGCGCGCCATGAGATGCGGTCATGGCGCAATGCTATTAACCAATGTCTACTACAATTGCTGTTCTAAATGTTTTACACCCTTTATATAAAACTTTGAAACGTACATTAGTTACATCACCAAGAATGGTGGCCACCTATTGGCCGGTGGAGGACACCAACATACAGTACATGCATACCCATTGGCCGGTGGACAACACCGACATACACACCCAGCCGATCGCAGTACTTGCGTGCTCTGCTTGCGCAAGTAACTACTTTCACTTAGGGAAGATAGCAGCTTTACTGAAGCTCACAATGAGTCGTGATGTGTTGACCAGCTATTTCTGCTACTTTTGAAACTCTTCTATGATAAATGGTGCATTTAGCGCTTTTATCCAAAGCACTTTACATATAGATTGGGCATTATACATTCACCCATTCATACACGCATTTATACACCGATGGCAGAGGAAATTGTGAGCAATTAGGGGTTCAGAGTCCTGCTCAAGGACACTTCGACACCAACTCTGGGGGAGCTTGGGATCGAACTGGGAAACTTTCAGTTCCCATCCGGCCACTCTACCGCTGAGCCACTGCCCCTCGTATGACGCATGCTGCACAATGCTTGCATGCACAAGCATTCTGCCGGACAGCGGAAATATATTATTCTTCTGCACTGAAATGTCAACGTCTTCTCTCATCTGAGAGAGCCACACACACTTTGATAAACAATACCTTAAACCTTTCTATACCTCTAATACAGTCCTCACAGTGGCATTTTAGTCTCCAGGAATTCTTCCACCTGCCCTGGCAACACATGTCTTAAACTCTAACTCACTGACTTCTTGTGGCTAATTGAAGAGGGAAAGAGACTCAATAAACAGTATTTATATAATGTGTCACCACTCTGCAAAGAAAAATTCCTACATTGCTCAAAATAGCAAGATCAAGAATGTGGCCTTGCCAGGCGAGCCTCAGTCAGCACCCAAGGACTCGCAGAGAATGTTTCCATTATGTCGTCAAATGATGGATGACGTGCATTGCCAAAAAAGGCTCCACGGTCGGAAAATGGTTTAAACGGACGACAGTGAACGGGAGCAACATAGTGACGTCAAGGAACGGAAGAGGTAATTGGAGCTAGTTATTATAATTATTGCCTACAGTCTTGAATTGGTTTCTGATTGGCTTGCATCAAAGAATGCACAATCTGGCCACGGTTGCTGCAACGCCATACCATATTATTTACGGCAAAGTTATTTGCATAACATCAGAGTCAATCGGTGTAAAGAAGTTCATCAAGTTGATTGAAAACAGCCAGTAGTGACTCACGGCCATTTCAACTCAAGCCTGCCTGTGTTACGGATTGCCTTTGGGAACTCCAGAGTAATATGTGTCTGAATGAGTGATCTTTATATGAGACAGGAGGAGGAGGGAGAATGAAGGATATACGTGTTATTAAATCTCAAGACAGATCTACTAACTAACACGATGAGTGTGTGCCAGCTTAATGATTATTGCCTCTCGTGTGATAATAAAAATATTAAACTGATGTTTTGCTATCACAGCAACTGCTCACAGAAATAACCTAATGAATGAATCACCTCTTATGAGGATGAATCATGCTTATGACTATATGACAGAGAGACAGACCTGTTGATAATGTGCCAATGCCAAGGTATTATCTCCGCTCAAACCAACCAGGGACATTAACGGCTCTCGCCATTTAGAAAAGGGCATAAAAAATTCAAAATCTCATTTAACCCATTTTGACCTGAGATCAGATTCTAAAAATGTCTTCTACATCCTGACAGTTTTCTGAAAAAGATATGTTTCTGTCAGTCGCTCATAGCGCTCCACTCGGTGGCGTGCTATGAGCTTGTAGATCTGCTATTTTTCAATAGCTAAAGCATAACATAATGCTAACACCAAAAGGGGTTCCCGCCCAAAATGGGTTAAATGCCCTCGAAGCTCGATATGGATGGCGATTTATCAAAGCGGTATTGAGCTCAGCATGAGGTATAATTACCACATTTTGGAGGACCCGATCCATCATTCTCATGATTTTTTCCCTCTCTCCTTCGTAGGATATCTGGGATGAAGGGGGGGGGGGGGGAGATTGAGGGAACCACAGCATGAGAGAAAACGACAGTAATTTGCAGTGGAAAATCTACACCTAAAGAGAAGGTCCACCCCAGTTCTCCTCAGATATCTCTGCAGGTTAAATGCATCCAACCCTACAGGTCAGGGGATCAGGGAAGCAATCAGGTTTAGATTTCAGAACGCCGTCTACTGTACAGACCACGTGTACACTAGGGCAATCGTGGCCTGGACGAGTCCAATTGCCGAATATGTTTATTTGGCAATTTCTTTTATGTTTTTTTGTGGCTTTCGCCTTTATTTTATATTTTTTATGGAGGGACAGACAGTAGGCTGACAGGAAATGGGGAGAGAGATGGGGGGGAAGACATGCAGTAAAGGCCGTCGGGATCGGGAGTCGAACCCGTGGCACACTGCCAGACTGGATTGCCAGCCAAGGTGCCTGGACCATTGAGCCATGGCCCAGGCCTATTTGGCAAATTTGTAATACTCAGCCATTTCGAAAATCAAACTCTTCAAATGTAGCCCAATTATTCAACCCTTACTTACAAGCCCATGTTTACACTCTCACAGGTTTAGGGTAGTTTGTCAGGCCTGATACACCAACAGTCACTGTGTTCGCCATGCCAATTATTAGTTCAGAGTATTAGTTTTTTTACATCATAATAAAATGGATCGTCTGAGCGATACAAAGCCTGGTTGTGCAAAGCTCGAGTTTATAATACACTACTATTCATAAAAAGTTGAGATTTGCATCTATAATTCAAAGTCTTCAATAACACAGAATATTATTAACATCCTCATAGAGCAGTTACAGTTCCACAACTCCGATAAGAGATTGAATTGGATATTTCAACACTGCAATTTGCACGGTCGTTTTTCTTTCATCAATGTCTCTCTATCTATGCCTTTATTACCAGACTGATATCTTATTGCCACCATCCTTTCTATTCCCTCAGACAGGACCATCACTAACACATTCATAATTCTAAAACATTTGCACATAAAGGCCACGCATGTCCAAATGTTTATTCTCATTATTAGATAAAATTGTGATTGGCAAAGCAGCTTCCCAGATGCCTTGGGTTGGGGGTGTGTGTGTGTGTGTGTGTGTGTGTGTGTGTGTGTGTGTGTGTGTGTGGGGGGGTTACAGTACTGATCGTAGAGTTCAACACAGGGACAAAGGCTCAAGTCACAACTCAACATGACAAGCTGAAGCGTCACGACTCACAACAAAACTTGTGTGCCATGGGGAGAAAATGTAGCCTGGTGAAACCACTCCCCCTGCTGGACAACATTTGCATTCTGCCAGAAGGGTGAGTCTGGTTATCTCTCGGGCAGAGACGATATGCGGCCGCTAGAGGCGGGATCAACGCGAGACTTATGACATATTGAAGCTGTGCCACAGCGCAAATGTAAACACAACCTAACAAGACTACGACTCAAAATTATTATGGAGATATCAGATTTTTGTCCCGCTGTTTCCGGGTTAATCATTTCTGCTTGAGAGAGCCCAGATGCAGGCAGGAGGAGGGAACTTGTGAACTCAATACTGATGCAATCTGGCAGATCAATTCCTACGTGTATTCATCATATACAGTAATACACAGAGGGCACCGGCCAGTAGCACACTGAGCATTTTTTTGTCTATTAGATGTCTAAATGGCCGTCTAAAAAAATGGGGTAAAAATAGTCTAAAAATGTACGTTTTTTAGCAGTCTAGGCTTAGATTAGACGTTGAAACAACGTTGTTTCAACGTCTATTTATAGACAGTCTATATTTAGATCTGGATTAGCCAGTCTATTTTTAGACCGTCTATAAATAGATGTTGAAACAACGTTGTTTCAACGTCTAATCTAAGCCTAGACTGCTAAAAAAACCTTTCATTTTTAGACTATTTTTACCCAATTTTTTTAGACGACAATTTAGCCTTCTAAAAGCCGACTATATTGCTCAGTGGGAGGGCTACAGAGAAGTTGTCTATTCATAGGATTAAATCATGGCGGGTGAAAGCATGCGGGGCCCCGCTATGAGCTTGTAGATCTGCTATTATATATATATATATATATATATATTATTATTTTTTTGAAGAATCGTGAAAATGTGGAGCAAATCTTTGAATATATATTCTTTCACGGCGAAAAGTTTTAACTCAAATGTTTGCTTTTGGGAGGTCCCTGGAACTACATATTTTCAGATGGGGGTCCGCAGCCAAATACAGATAATTCTGGGGGTCCTCCACATGAAAATGTTGGAGCACCACATATAGAAACATAGGTTTTTCAGAAAACTGTCATGATTTAGAAGACATTTGTAGAATCGTCATCAGGTCTAAATTGGTTAAACAAAAAGTAAAAACACTAACTACTAACACAAACACAAACTACTAACCTTCAGAAGCATTGAAGGCTGAAAAAGACAAATGTTACAGACTTCAATTTGGTATGGTAATTCACCTTAAAAGGACAACTTCACCACTTTTGTAAGTGTATGTAAATCGCTCTGGATTAAGAGCGTCTGCTAAATGCCTAAATTGTAATTTAATTGCAAATTGCAACTTTTCAGGAATAGAAAGCCTGCAGTTTCTATTAGCTTGGATTCCCCATCGATGATGTCACTGGTGGACGGGTTTCTGAACGGGTTTCTGAACTGCCCACACAGCCCTCCCATGAGACACATTAGTGAGGACCAATATAGCACCGAAGTCCTGACGTCACTGTCAGTAGAGGGCGTCAGTCCCCAGGTTCGTGTACTTTTTATTTGCATTGTAATCTCCATAGGGGGATTTTAGATCGCCTCATATAAGAACTGCGTTTGAAAAATAAACCGATCACCCCGGCCTTTTCACTCATATGGATATGAAGCATCGACTGAAGGTGGAACTGTACAAATATACCCAAAGAGTAACAAAATAAGCGTTAGAAACGATTCAAACAACCCAGAGACTATATTTCCGGGTAGGCAGGGTGGCTGCATCTGCCCGTCGCACAACAGAAACCGAATGTTAAATACGTTTATTTTTATTTTATTGATATTTAATGTTTCGTGGTTAGTACGAGTCGAGTCACCGCACCAGTTGAGCTTACTTCAACGAGGAATCTCAGGAACGCAATGTGTTGACAGCTGGGCATGACGTATATTAGCAGCGACATTGCCTTCATATGTAGTTTCAAGGCTTTTGCGGCCACATTCATTCCATTTTCTCCAGAAACTGGCTGTATCAAATATGAATGGACATCATTAACGACGCACAGCCACCCCCCTGACAGAAAGGCCGGGGTGGTCGGTTTATTTTTCAAACACAGTTCTTATATGAAGCGACCTAAAATCGCCCTATGGAGATTTCACTGCAAATAAAAAAATACATGAACCTGTGTATTGGCGCGGCAGTGACGTCAGACTTCGGTGCTCTGACCAATTATATGAAGGTAGGTTGAAAAGTGGTGAAGTGGTCCTTTAAAGGTCCTTGATGAAATAATACAGGAAATATTCCCTCTTGGTGCTTTCTGTGCTAATGGTATTAACCCATTTAGGCCCGATGTAAAAAGAAAAAGAAAAAAAGCCTTCTAAATCATGACAATTTTCTGAAAAACCTCATGTTTCTATATCAGTGGTTCTCAATATTTCATGTCAAGGACCCCAAAAATTATATGTAATTGGCCGCCGACCCCCATCTGAAAATATGTTGTTCCAGGGCCCCCCCCTCCCTCGGTGCCGCGCTATGAGCTTGTAGATCTGCTATTTTTCAACAGCTAAAGTATAACATAATGCTTAGAACACCAACAGGGGTTCCCGTCAAGAATGGGTTAAATTCCCCTCCGATCATAACCTGACTGAAGGTCGTAAATCAGTCCTTATTGATCCAGTTTCAATCAATAACCCAAATGTTATCACAGAGGGGATGAACCACAGGGGGCTGAAAGGTATTGACTACACTTTAGAAGTCAAAGGGCACAGCCTGGAATGACTGCCATAGAAAAATACAGTATAAAAGAGTGTAGCTTTTAAAGGAACTACAACATGCATTTTAAGTTAACCCTAGAACACTAAACCAGTGAGGCCAATAGGGTGCATTTTGCATCCCAAAACGCAGATTATTGATAATTGCCCCATCCGTGGACCTTTCTGGGGAGTGGGGGTCCCATCCATGGACGCACTATACTGTACTCAGCACTGTACTGTAATTTGATGCTATTTAATTTACTTTATGTTTGCATATACTTTGCACTGTTGTTTGCATAACTCTTTGCAATTGCCACATTTAGAATTGTATTTATTTCTTTCAGATACATTTTCTACATGAATATAACCATATTAAAACCATATAAGATGAAATGGGAGTTAAATGCTGCAATTTGCAAAAATTACAAAATATTCGAAGCGGGAAACAGGGCCGTGGGCCAGGAAACAAACCACAAGGACCACAGTGTCTTTATATTGATCAGCTCTGCCACAGACAGTCCAGTCACGACGAGGACCAATAGGGTCTCATTAACAGGCTAGTCAGGCTATAGTGAGACGGCTCCGTGCCACACAGGGGGGGAGTCAGCAGGCCAGGGCTCCCCGTGTGTGAAACAGGGTCTACCACGTCCAGAAAGCAGGGCTTCGGCCTGTGAAAGCATATGCTAGACTGACTAGGCTGTATTAATCAACTGCACAGTTCACTGCCGGTGTGCGGGACCCATTAACCAGGAGATAAATCACGCCATCAACCGCACCACTGGAGAGAGGCGCCGAGCTCTGTGTGTGTGTGCGTGCATGTACATCCGACGTGTGAGGACGTCTTAGCGCATCCTCAATGATACGGGGCGAGATAAGAATATTCTGAATTTTTTTCATTTTTTTTTATTTGTCAGTTCGCCTTTCGGCTACCGTATGCTACACTCTAGGCAATTGTTAGCTTACCATTGATCCCTTTTGGATCATATATCGTATAAACTAAAACGATCGCAATGTAAGCTAGCTATGTAAAGTAAACTTTTTTTAGTGGATTGTTTCCGGGTCATGGGTTTCCGAGTAAAATGTCTTTCCGGCACCCCGGAGCTCCTATTTTGAAGGACTTCCGGCACTGATTGTGTTAAGGAGGTTGGCGAACATGCAATAAGGTCGGCGAACATGCATTAAGGGGGGGGGGAAAAGTGTTTTATTTTTATTTATTTATTTCTTTTAATAATTATTATTAATTATATAAATGTTGACGTCATGAACGGGGCCTCCCGGTCCTTAAGGACGCCCCTGCCCGTTCATTATGGCTCTGTGGTCTGGTCCTTTTTAAACACTGTTATACCTACGTTTGAGACGAGACTCAGCTTGTGTTTATACTACTACTTTCTCAAGTGGCTCCAAATTCTGTCTTGTCTGTCAACGTAAGACGAAAGTCTGAGTCTGAGTGCTGTAAATGGAGCATGTTTAACTGGACCAGCTGGCTTAATGTTAACAAAACACTGCTATTATGCAGTAAATCTAAAAGGTATGTTTGTATCCAACGTGATGCAAAATGTATGAATAATACACTCCAGCTGCTGTGCTGCACAGAAAAATCTTGCACAGCAGAATTTGCTGTGAAATGGTATTCTGGAACATGCTGTATGTGCACCTTCTGTACAAACTGCGGAAAGACCAGAAAACAATGTGTACAGCGGAGGCCATGATCATTCATTTAGCATTCTGCATTCCTCAGAGCTCCAGAGAGGTGTTGAACTGTTGAACCCATTTAGGCCCGACAAGGTTTTCTGAAAAACCTTGTGTTTCTGTATCAGTGGTGCTCAATATTTCATGTCAAGGACCCCAAAAATTATATGTAATATGCCTCCGCCACCCATCTGAAAATATGTTGTTCCAGGGACCTCCCCAGAAGCAAAGATTTGAGTTAAAATGTTCACTCTGTAATAATATATATTCAAAGATTTTAGGCACATTTTCACGATTTTTCTAAAATAGCAGACCTACAAGTTCATAGCACGGCACTCTGTGCCGCGCTATGAGCTTGTAGATCTGCTATTTTTCAATAGCTAAAGTATAACATAATGCTTTAAAACATCAAAAGGGGTTCCCGCCCAAAATGGGTTAAGAGACACTAACCAAAACACTCTACAGTGGTTGTCATACTTTATCTCAGCGGTTCTCAAACGTTTTCATGACATATACCCACAAATTCTTCATTATTTTTGATCAGAATTTTAATTTTTTGTTTGATATCAATGAAAAAGCACTAGGACGTGTGTACACGTCCTCTGGAGCCACAATTTAAAGGAACATTCCACCGCTGGAAGAAACCGCAGTCACTCAATGTTAATAGTATTTGTAGTAGTTAACACTAACAGTAGCACAATTTGAAATTTGCACTCTATATGGCCAGAAAAAGAAAAAAGTATGTGTGTTTGACTAGTATAGGGTTTGACTGGATTGCTGAATTCCTACAATAACCATAATGCCTTGGTGCACTGCTCCAAATATCACACCCGTGTGAAGTGAGTGGTGCTGGGTGTGCCCTGCTGGAACCCTGTCAAGGACCGCAGGCGGGTCACTCTGAGAACTCCGTTCCGAACCTGCACTGTATTGTACCTCCCTTTGCTGCAGCTCACATGCATCTGTCTCCATCGTGCAGTGTTATTGTACCTCCCTCTGCTGCAGCAGCAGCCTCACATGCATCCGTCTCCATCCTCTGATCAAATCTAATTACCCTCGGCGGAGCGGCAGCGACATCTCCGGGCCGGAAGGTGACAAGGTGGTGACGTCACGTAATGGATTGCCCCACGCTCCGTAGTGATTTAATCATCGCATGTTATGTTCTTGTCATTTGTCATTCGGCCACGGCTAGGTCCCGGTGGCAACCCACTCACTCTCTGGGGACGAGCTCTTTATTAACATCCCTGCTTGGCCAAGAGAAAAGCGATATCTCCTCGATCTCGAGGGGACTCCATGAGCCAGGAAAATGAGCTGGATAGTCGACTACTTGCAACTGACAATCATACAGTGTGAGTGCTGCTACTGGACAACCTAAATCCAGACCATATTGTATGTGACACCAACTCAGAGGTTCAGATTTAGAAAACGCACACACGCACATGCATGTATGTATGCGCGCATGTTACTGTATGTGTAACACCCGGGAATCGAACTCCCACGTGGAAAGTCGACATCTTAACCACTAAGCCAAAGGCAATTGCATATAGCTCGGGGGCTATATTAGACCTTTGAGGCCATCAGGCTGAGGTTGTGAGCCACTCTGTCTATCTACTGTACATACATAGTATACATACGTAGCAGACAGTTTATATACATTGTATGAAAACAACATGCCACACATGCCACTGCCTCTGTGAATCAGTTGATGTTTGAGAGAAAGGAACGCTTGGGGTTGTTCTATTTACTGTGACATAGTGTATTAACTGACACTAGGCGCCAAGCTATGTTTTTAAATGAAGAAGTCAGTGTCTAGCCAAGTGGAAAATCATTTTCTCCTCATCACCGCCCGATAACAGGGAGCAGTGGACCTGAGAATACAACAAGACCACATAAGAATGCGGTAAAATGTGACAACAATGCAGAACAGCACCCAGAAATAAGAATGCATTGCTAACAGCAAATGAGACCGCGGCACAACATTGTGCCGAACAAACACCCCAGAGGGAAGTGATTCTCTGTGAATATTTGAATTCCGTGTAAGCAAAGGCAAATCTCCGCGATGCTACTGCTTTTAACATAACCCATGGATTAAAGCAAAAATAAAATCTCACGACTGAAAATGTTTGCATGACCAAGTCCTAAATGAGCCGCCCCAACACACTAGCGCTGATTCCTAAACAATCAGCACAAGAAAATTATGTTTTATTAATATTGTCCCTGCTGTCAACCAGGTTAAAGAAATCACAGATTGAGGCTTTAACCTCTGCTTTCATAGTCTTGTTGTTTCATAGGAGATATCCGACCGAGACTATTACAGATTTTATGGAACATGCTTCGGAACTCATTGCTAGTTTGACCATAATAAAAACGTCTGGGTTTCCGAGGCTAGTTTGACCACATCAGATGCTCTGAAATAATAACCAAAAATAGACGATCTACAAACTCTCAATGCGCGACGCATTGAGAGCATGCTTTTTGCTGTGCCTCCAAAGAAGACATGATGGCTTCTATGGAATCAAAAAGACTGAAATCGGTCGTGGCGACCGAGAACGTTAATCCGTGCATAACCTCTGATCAATTCATTTTGCATAGTACTGCCACAAGCCTGTGAGCGTCCGTTCTGCCTCATAGTACTGCCACAAGCCTGTGAGCGTCCGTTCTGCCCCATAGTACTGCCACAAGCCTGTGAGCGTCCGTTCTGCCCCATAGTACTGCCACAAGCCTGTGAGCGTCCGTTCTGCCCCATAGTACTGCCACAAGCCTGTGAGCGTCCGTTCTGCCCCATAGTACTGCCACAAGCCTGTGAGCGTCCGTTCTGCCCCATAGTACTGCCACAAGCCTGTGAGCGTCCGTTCTGTCTCATAGTACTGCCACAAGCCTGTGAGCGTCCGTTCTGCCCCATAGTACTGCCACAAGCCTGTGAGCGTTCTATTCTGTGTCCATTGGCAAAAGCTCTACTATACCGCCGTTACAGTAAGTGGCATTTGTAAACTTGCGTTCAGACTTGAATTTAAATATTCGCCTCGGGTTCGTCCTGTTTGTGCTGCGCCAGGTCGCGCCGCGCCAGGTCACGCCGCGCCAAGTCGCGCCGCGCCAGGTCGCGCCGCGCCAAGTCGCGCCGCGCCAGGTCGTGCCGCGCCAAGTCGCGCCGCGCCAGGTCGTGCCGCGCCGCGCTAACCATCCAAGTCTGAACACATCTTAATAGTCTCCTCCTGAGCCAGGCAGGTTAATTGGAACCAGGAAATAAATGTCATTCAGTATTCCAAAAGTGACAACAGATTATGGTAATGGTGGTTTGAAGTCCTTGGAATCAATCACATCTATGTCCTTTCAGGGTCAGAAGGCATACACAGCAATTAGCAACACTTTGCACATCTACCGGGCTGTTGAGGGTGCGTGCGTGCGTGCGTGCGTGCGTGCGTGCGTGCGTGCGTGCGTGCGTGCGTGCGTGCGTGCGTGCGTGCGTGCGTGCGTGCCATGAATTATAAATGTCGGGTGGCAGACTCTCTACTTTGAAGCACGTCATTTCAGACGTCCCCCTTTAATCTCTCCGCCTACCGTTTTAAAGAGCACACCAATTAAATTCAGAAAACATTAATACCAGGAGAGAGAAAACCTTGTTCACTCACATACAGTACAGTGCCGGATTGAGACACGTTGTGGCCATAGTCTATGAATATTTTGAGACATTTTAGGAAAGAAATAAACAGAGGACTGCATACTAGTGAACATGATTAGGACTGTATGAGCCACGTAGTGAATTCCAATGTAAAGGCAACTGGTAAGTAAATCATGATTAAGTAGCCTCCCAAGGCAGACCATACAACAGTGCAAAACACCATCAGTATGACTCCAACACCATTATGACTAAACATCAGGCTAATCATCAGGCTGAAGCTGAGCTGGATTCAATTTCCAGATGCAAAGCTACATACTGGATTTCTTTCATTTCTAATCTCCCCCGCCGGCCGCCGCAACCGGGGCCTGTCTGCCCATCGGGGCCTGTCTGTCTGCCCACTGGGGCCTGTCTGTCTGCCCACCGGGGCCTGTCTGTCCACCGGACCTCCGTGTGGGCATCGTTGGCATCAATTATTAACACTAAGTCAGTGGTTCTCAACCTGTGGGTCAGGGTCCCCACATGATTTTGTGGGGACCAGATGACAGTAAAGCGACAATTGAAGGACTTTTTAATACCTTACAAAATGTAAAGAAAGAAAGAAAGAAAGAAAGAAAGAAAGAAAGACCGCTACTGCATCAACAAACTGTACTATAAAAACTGTTGACCAGTTTTTGACCAAATTGACCACATTGACCAAATTGTCAAATAATAATAAGAAAGAGGCAAGAATTGTGAAAATAGCTGATCTACAAGCTCACAATGACTCGCAACGCGAGTTCAAATATGATTATTTTGGGGGATCCCCAGTTCAAATATGATTATTTTGGGGGGTGCCAAGTTCAAATATGATTATTTTGGGGGGTCCCCAGTTCAAATATGATTATTTTGGGGGGGTCCCCAGTTCAAATATGATTATTTTGGGGGGTCCCCAGTTCAAATATGATTATTTTGGGGGGGTCCCCAGTTCAAATATAATTATTTTGGGGGGTCCCCAGTTCAAATATGATTATTTTGGGGGGGTCCCCAGTTCAAATATAATTATTTTGGGGGGTCCCCAGTTCAAATATGATTATTTTGGGGGGGTCCCCAGTTCAAATATGATTATTTTGGGGGGTCCCCAGTTCAAATATGATTATTTTGGGGGGGTCCCCAGTTCAAATATGATCATGTTGGGGAGTCATCGCGGCAATGTAAACAATGATAATAACGGCTGAAACCTGATGGCTGTTTTCTCGCTGGCGTCCGGCCGGTCGGCAGCGGGCATCTCGTCGGCCAGGATCTCCTCGGGACACCGTGGGTCACTGACGGGGGTCTTGCATGGGGTCTGGCCCTTGATACCAATCCCGCTTGTGATGGCGTTCCACAAGGCACTCTGGGATTTGGAGCCTGCGATGTAAAAACACCACCAAAACACACACAAACGACGACTGCTCAGTGTGTTTTCTGTAATGCTACAGCACAGTGTTGTTTTCCTCGTCTAAAACTAAGACGAAAAATGTTCGTCGACTACCTTTTTTCACTGGCAAAAACTGAATAAAAATCAAATGAAAACTAAGCCATGATGACTAAAACTAAGACTAAATATATTGACAATTTCGTCAACAAATAAAAACTAGACTAAAATGTTAGGAAGGGTCTAGTGGACAAGAGATCCAGTATAAGTAATTTTACACTTGGTTGCATGCTGAAAATAGCAGATCTACCAGCTCACAACGCGTCGCAGCACGACTAAATCAACTGTAGATTTAGTCGACTACGTACAACTAGCAGTTTTACTTAAGTTAAACAATTGAGTACTATTTCCACCACTGGGGATACGTTTTCTTATTTGCCAGGCTACTGATCATCAGCATGATGACTCGCATGAGAAGCCTTTGTGATGCTGCCATCGTGTGGCCGTACTGCGTCAGTGACATGATGATCTACTTTCATTTTAGGGAACAGATGATTTACTTTCATTGTAGGAATTAAAACAACTAAGTGCATACTACTTACGTTCAAAACTTGGCAGTGGCTTGGCTGAGCTCTTGTCATCCTCGTTTGCCACTAGACGGAGAAGAACAGAGCAGAGAGAGACAAGTTAAAGCTTCCTATTATGAATTGCGTGGGACCCCTTTTTAACCCATTCAGGACGGGAACCCCTTTTGGTGTTTTAAGCATTACGTTATACAGTAGCTATTTTTGAAAAATCGTGAAAATGTGGCGAAAATATTCTTTCAGAGCGAACGTTTTTAACTCAAATCTTTGCTTCTGGGGGGGTCCCTGGAACAACACATTTTCAGATGGGGGTCGGTGGCAAATTACATATATTTTTGGGGTCCTTGAAAATGTTTGAGAACGACATTTTTAGAATCGTCCTCAGGTCAAAAAATATTCATGAACTCAACTTTTACCAGTACTATTTTATTTATATATATATATATATATATATATATATATATATATATATATATATATAAATTGCCTAATTCTTTCTCCCATTAGGTTTCCCATTGTTTCTCAAAATTTGAGAAACAACCTGATTTGAGAAATTTGTCCTTTTTTTGGAGAGAGAGAGAGAGAGAGAAAGAAACTTACTTAGAAATGTCAAATGTGGGTAAAAGTATTTGGTTACTTTGTAGCAAGTTGTAATTAGAGTAATTAGTTTGCAGTGCACAAATACCTAACCGAGGCGTTTATCTTTTTCTTATTTTGTATGATTAATTTGCCTAAAACACACACACACACACACACACACACACACACACACACACACACACACACACACACACACACACACACACACACACACACACACACACACACACACACACACACACACACACACACACACTTTTTTTTTGTCACATCCTCATTAGCCAACAATCGGAACTAGGTCGATTTTTCACCACAAACAAAGGCATCAGATCAGACTGTAGGAATGATGATGACACTGTATGACACCTGGATTCTCCCATGAGGATCAACAGCCTAAAGGTTGAAATGATTACACCTCATATAACGTTAAAACTATTTCAAACTGGCAACCATAACAACAGTAAATGTTCCAACTCATATTATAATAACATATGGAATGCTGTCTTGAGTGTACAGGGTTTGATGAGGTCAGATCGACATACGGAATTAATTCTGTATTGGCCATATACATATGGAGCGTGTCACGATGGCTGACGCAGGAGATGCAGGTTTTCATATTAACGCGTGTTCTGTTCCCTGGATACCAATTATTAGCTCTGGTAGTTAGTTAAAATATCAAAACAGTTCCTATGGTGAGAAATAGATGTTCTTGGTCGCTGTGTGTCCAAGGGCTTTGGCTCGTCTCCTAGCAACGTAATAGTCTGCATTTCTACAGTATAAAAAGCACTTTACAATGTGGAATGTGAGCCACACTCAGCCAGTCACCCTCCGACGGCTGAGGAAACCATGAAGGTGTTTGGAAGAAACCATCCGACAAACATCTGCAACGCAAACACACAAAACACAAACCTATACTGACACCATACAAACTGGGGGACCGAATGGTTGTCAATTTCAGGAAGACGCAGGAGCATTTTAGCCATTACGACCTGGAACACATCTACCTTTTAACCACTTTAACTGTTATTTTAAACTTTAGCTATTGAAAAATAGCAGATCTAGAAGCTCGTAGCGCGGCACAGAGTGTGCGCTACAAGCTTGTAGATCTGCAATTTTTTTGAAAAATCGTGAAAATGTGGCGCAAATCTTTTAATATATATTCTTTCACAGCGAACATTTTTAACTCAAATCTTTGCTTCTCCGAGGTCCCTGGAACAACATAATTTGTGGGGTCCTTGACATGAACCACCCATATATAGAAACATAGGTTTTTCAGAACAATGTCATGATTTAGAAGACATTTGTAGAATCTGGGCTCAGGTGTTAAGGGGTTAACAAGGGCAAGCCAGGGTCCAAACGGGCAATGAGGCAGCGGCACTTAGGAGTCACGCTCCAATGAGACTGATTGGCAAAGTGCTCACGGGGTAATCGATTACATTAAACCAGACTTTTCAGGTTACCATGACAACTGTGATGCTTCTGAGCCGAGCAGAGTGGAGGTGCGTGCAGCAGTTATGGGTGGATTCTACAATGTTGTAGTTGACCAGTTCTGAGAGAACCAGGGGAAACATGTCTGGTTCTCCTTCAATCTCTGATGTCTCCTTTTTTCAGACGGTTTTAGGTGGGATCTCTCTCTCTCTACCAGAAAAACACGCACAATTATTTGTGTCTGTCGGACAAAGACGGTATTTCGTTCTTCCAATCGTTGGCCAACATTGCATTTGTGTTTTTTGGGAGGGGATTGATTCCTGTTTAAGGCCACAAAAAGGGTTTTATTACAAGAAACACAGGGACAATGATGAGGAACACAAGGACTCAATCTTACACTAGACTAGAATATACCAGTAAGACGCCCTGAGGGCGAGGTAGGGCAATGCGTTGCATCATTGCGAGCTTATTTGTATACATTTGAAAACATGAAATGGGACATTCTGCATGCATAACAAGTACTTTCTACTTTTGGTACTTTAGCCCATTTTGACCTGAGATCAGATTCTAAAATTGTCTTCTAAATCCTGACAGTTTTCTGAAAAAGCTGTTTCTATGTCAGTCGTTCTTCGATTTTTCAAAAATAGCCATGAGCTTGTTGATCTGCTATTTCAATAGCTAAAGCATAGCATAGGGGTTCCCGCCCAAAATGGGTTAAGTATATTTTGATGCCAACACTTTTGTACTTTTACTCAAGTACATTTTGAATTTTCAGACTTTTACTTGTAATAGAGTACTTACTACTTAGTACTTACTTCTACATTGCAGACAGTACTGCTACTTTTACTGAAGTAAAACATGCGAGTACTTTTTTTCTAGAGGTAGAGCACACACAATAGAGCGCCAAAGTCCTGATGTCACTCGCTCATCCCCTGGTTCATGGAAGTTTTTCTCTATGGAGAATAACATGGGGTCATCTTAAAATCGCCTCATATAAGAATTGTGGTCCAAAAATAAACAAACTGTCTCTGGGAAATTGTCGGGGAGGTGGCTCTGTATCGTTTATATGACAGTCAGTCAGTCATATTTCATGTAACGGTAGTCCGTTTCTAGCGAAAATCCTACTATAAATGTCTCTGTGTGTCTGCGTATGTGTACGGTTGAAATGCACGTAACTCGAGAACCATTCACCCCACCGACTTCACATTCGACACACGCGTTCCACAACCCCACAGGGAGTGCAGTGCCCGGTATCGAGTCGGTCGGACCCACGGTTCTCCAGAACCACCACAAAAGTGGTGGGGCCTAAGTCCCCTCTCCTCACGCAATTCCCAGCCTCTGCCTCAGCCAATTGATTGCCATGGCAACCCCACACCTGCAAATTGATTACTTAACCACTACACTTTTCACAGTCCGTTTGCACTCTTCGGGCACAGGCAGACAGACAGAGGAACACAGACAAATACAGAGATCTCCATATACAGTATGGGCACAAAAGGGACACAGATAGTTAAAACGGGTGCTATGACAAGTTGACAACGGGTATTGTAGTTGCATCGTGCTCAAGTAGGCCTAGTTTAACTAATTCAGCAGCAGTAACAATAGCGTTTTCTCTCAGTCAGTTATTATGAGATGATCTAAAGTCCCCCTATGGGGATTACAATCCAAATAAAAAAGTACATGAACCAGTGGACTTTCAACTAGGTCACGCTGCTGCATTGCATTGCTGCACGGTCGAATGGCGATGCATTGCCGGGATCGATTCTTTTTGACACCACTGCTTTTTTTCTCACCCCTGGCACTTGGCGGTTATTTCACAGCACAGCGTTGATCGTCACACAGAGCGGTTTCAAACATAACCAAATGGCTGAGTGAGTGACTAACACCTGTCACTGCAGCGGTGGCCGAACGGTTTGCGGAGCGGTCTTGATACCGGAAGGTCGCCAGTTCGTATCCCCGGACCGGCACGTTAAAATTACCACCGCTGAAGTGCCCTTGAGCAAGGCATTGAACCACTACCATGAAATGTTCTATGAGCAGGGCCTGGCTGGAAACAAGTATCTGATGCTTAGTCCAGTTACCCTGGGTAAATATAGTAACTTTGCTTTGCTTTGCTTTGCATACTGTACACTTACATCATCAGCCCAGGAGCTTCAGGCCACACTGATCAAAAGAACATGCTAAGGCTTTGATGCTTAAAATTTGCAAACGGTTATACAGTATTTGTTTTCCTTCCCTTTCCAGTGCATAGCGTTGCTGTCGGGAGGAAACCACCAGCTAACTCAAATGTTGAGGTTTTAGATTTTGTTTTTTCATAAATCAGTGCTATTGAAATATTGAACCAATGAAAGGTAGTAAAAAGTGCTTCGGGCATAACCTAAAGCAGCCAACTCCACCACCTGGCTCTCCCCCTCTCACGGAAGTAATTGACAATATATGAAGTCACACCACCAACTTTGATGAGGCAGTATTGCTTTGTTTTCAAAATATGATTTCTTAATTTCCGCAAAAAATTCAGGATCGTGACATTTTACTTACCGATTGTGATTTCGTTACTGAACATTAGAACACATGAAAACGTAATTTCCGTTTGGCTTTTAGGCTTCGCCAACATAATGTATATATGTTGTTGCACAGGGCACAGTATGACAAATAACTTAAATATACGAAATAAATGATCGCCATATTTAATGGCTTCATAATTATCTACAAGATCACGCATGTGTCGCATTGCAACGCACCTTGTAGACCGGCTATTTCCGATATAATACTTTTTTTTCAAAATGTGACCAAATTTGACTGAGAGCCTACCATCGCGCAAATTCCAACTTTTTTCATTTTTTTCCAAAATGAGTTAATAGCACAGGCAGACTCTTCACATACTAGAGCATGTCTGAAATAAGTGTCAGAGCTGAAATCGACATGTAAATATGAAATAAATGCTTAAACATGTAGCTAGGTGTAATGTTAGAGACCACAGAAGTGAACCTTTCAAGCCTGTTTTCTCAACTCGCTGTTTTCTGCAAGACATTACTCTATAAGCCATATCTCCAAACTGGTGGGTCAAACTGAACAACCAATATGTCAATTTGAAGCTATGATTCCCTGCTTTCATATGACATGAAAAAAATAATAATAATACAATGGCAGTCCCTTAGTCAAATTTGGTCACAAATGTTTTAAAATGAGGGCGCTCGGGTGGCGCAGTGGTGAAGTAGCTGCCCACCACCACGGAGGTCGTGGGTTCAAACCCGTCGGCTTTGTCAAGTGTCTACTAGACAAAACACGATTGGCCCGTGTTCAGGGGAGGGAAGCCAGGTTGGGAGGCTGGGAGGGAAATAATTGGCTCCGCAAGTAATCCACTCCCTGTCAGCTGGGCGAGAGAAGAAGGACAGAGGCTTTACGTCCTCCCAGTGGGGGCTACTCACTGGGGGTGCATGCTTGGTCTGACATACTAACAGTCTTAGGGTGCACTCACACGGTTAATGCAATGCTCTGTGCTCGTTGGATGCATGTTGTGTTGTGTCATGGCCGCCCAATGTATTTCCAATGGAGGTCACATGGTTTGACACAACATTGTGTTGTGTGAGGGGGAGGGGCGCAGTCGAAACACCCCTCCCCCTCACACAACACAATGTTGTGTCAAACCATGTGACCTCCATTGGAAATACATTGGGCGGCCATGACACAACACAACAAGCATCCAACGAGCACGAGAATTGCATTAAAGGTGTGAGCTCAGCCTTAGGGTGCACTCACACGGTTAATGCAATGTTCTGTGCTCGTTGGATCAATACTGTGTTGTGTCATGGCCGCCCAATGCATTTCCAATGGAGGTCACATGGTTTGACACAACATAGGGGGAGGGGTCTGTTGTATGGCTTTCAGCTGTGTTTCGACTGCGCCCCTCCCCCTCATACAACACAATGTTGTGTCAAACCATGTGACCTCCATTGGAAATGCATTGGGCGGCCATGATACTACACAGCATTGATCCAACGAGCACAGAGAATTGCATTAAAGGTGTGAGTGCACCCCTAGGCCTCACTCAGACCTTTACTGCATTGCTGTATGCTTTTTGGATGAATGTTGTGTAGTGTCATGGCCGCCCCAATGCATTTCCAATGGGAGTCACATGGTTTGACACAACATTTGTGTTGTATGAGGGGGAGGGGCGCAGTCGAAACACAGCCGAAACACAGCCGAAAGCCAAACAACAGCTTGTAGTCCAAAATGTGGACTACAAACCATGTGACTTCCATTGGAAATGCATTGGGGCGGCCATGACACTACACAACATTCATCCAACAAGCATACAGCAATGCAGTAAAGGTCTGAGTGAGGCCCTACAGTCATGAGTCCGACTCAAAACCCAACCCTAACCTCACAGGAAGCCACGGGTTAGTTTTAATGTGCCACTGGTTAGTTTTAACCTGCCACGGGTTACTTTGAACCTGCCACAGGCTAGTTTTAACCTGCCACAGGTTACTTTGAACCTGCCACGCATGTCGGGAGCCACGGGCTAGTTTTAACCTGCCACCTAACCTACAGTACATCAGGAAAGTATTCACACTTTTACCACATTTGGTTTTGTTACAGCCTCATTTCAAAAGGGATTCAAAAAAAGTCTCATCAATCTACACACAATAACCCATAATGAAGTGAAAAAACCTTTTTCAAATATTTCGTTAATTTATTTAAAAAAAAAGAAACAGGCACATTTGGCAGCAATTACAGCCTTAAGCCCTTTTGGGAATGATGCTACAAGCTTGGCACACTTGAATTTGGGGTTTCATCCAGGATGTCTCTGTACACTGCTCCATTCATCTTTCCCTCTATCCTGTCAAGTCTCCCAGTTCCTGCCGCTGAAAAACATCGCCACAGCATGATGCTGCCACCACCATGCTTCACCGTAGGGGTGGCATTTGCCAGGTGATGAGCCGTTCTGTCACGATGTGAAGAGGGTTAGGACCCAAACGCAGGACAAAGGCAGGCGGTTTATTCACCAAAATCCATACACAAGGAGAACACAAGGAGTAACAAGAACACTGGGAGTCAAAGCACTAGGAGCATAACACTAGTGACGTACAAACAATGATATGACAAAGAACTGAAAAAACAGGGGAGTATAAATACACAGGGAAAACAGGGCACAGGTGAACATAACTAATAATCGACACTGGGATAGGCTGGGGAACTAACAGGACAAGGTGGAAACACTAGGCTAATCATGGTGAGACAACACAGGCAACAAAAGCAACAGAGGAAACCAAGAGACAAAACGTACTACAAAATAAGAGTACACAAGTGCAAAGGAAACTCAAACTGGAACTAGGAAACCAAGAACACAAACTACTTCAAAAATCACAAGAGCACAACAGAAAAGTAAAACACCAACTAAGAACAATGAACACTAGAAAACATAACACATGTCACAGACCGTGACAGTGCCTGGTTTCCTCCAGATGTGACGCTTGGCATTCAGGCCAAAAAGCTCTATTTTGGTTTCATCAGACCACAGAATCGTGTTAATCATGGTCCGAGATTCGTTTAGGTGCCTTTTGCCAAACTCCAAGCAGGCTGTCATGTGCCTTTTACTGAGGAGAGGCTTCCGAAACTAATTTAATCCCTTTTGAAATGAGGCTGTAACGAAACAAAATGTGGTAAAAGTGAAGGAGTGTGAATACTTTCCGGATGCACTGTATGTCGATTATCTCAAATAATTTCAATCAGGCGATAATGTAATAATTGTGACAGGTCTAGTAGTAGTCCGTGGTTTTCAATGGGGGACACGGTACACCACCAGCACCACCGCCAAATCAAATGCATCGCTCTGTTTGGTTGGCATTCCTATTTTGGGCGAGCAGCTCGGTCGTACGACGAAAGCATTAATTACATCAAAGGCAGCTACTGTAGGACTGTCATTTGATTCCAGGACGCACCACACCCACTAGTCAGCGTCTCCATCTCCTGCAGGAGGAGGAGCATCAAATTACTCCTGTTTCAATCGACGTCTCACTCTTAGCGGAGCAGATTAATGACAATTGTTCACTTTGTGATGCAAGCATGACAATTTTGGCACAAATACTCCGTAATGACCACTCTTATGGAAAAAGGTGCTGGCTACTCAAACATCCAAGATGGCGACCACAGCCTCCCCCTGGCCAGCCGGGGCGCCTGATGGAGGGGAAAGGAACTGGTTGGAATAACGTGTTCCTTCCACGCGCTACGTCCAACCAGGGAAACTCCCCCCTGTCAGGTGTAAAGGAGCAACTTGGACACTCAGGCATGAAGGAAGCATGAGTTCAAGTCTCCCCATGTCCCCCATATATGGGGACTAGGTTGGCGGAGGGTGTGTAGAGCCCAGGATCACATTAGATAATTGACACAGGGGTGAAAAATGGGTTACAAAATCGTGGGTTAAAAATTATATAAAAAAAAATAAAGATGGCGACCACATATCTGCAAGACGGAAGATGACATCAGAAGAACTGAGACTGGATTGTACAATCTACAATGTAGTTGACCAGTTCTGAGAGAACCATGGGAAACATGTCTGGTTCTCGTTCACTCTCTGATGACTGTTTTTAGAGGGCTTTTACAGTAGGTGGTGGTTTTACAGTAGGTGGTGGGCTCTATTAGTAATCTCAGCAAGGCAAATGGCTTCTTGGTTAGAGTGGGTGACAATGTTATCACACGTAAAGATGAAATTACCTACCTAGGTTCCATCCTGGAGGCTAATCTTTCCGGTGATAAAATGGCCACCAACGTAATCAAAAAAGTCAACCATAGAACAAGATTCCTCTACAGGATCTCCTCACTGGTCAACAAAAACACCTTGAAGACCTTAACAGGAGCCCTTGTACAGGGTTTCTTTGACTATGCATGCACCTCCTGGTACCACAGCACCTCAAAGGCCCTTAAAACCAGGCTCCAGACTTCCCAAAACAAACTGGTCAGGCTCCTACTTGATCTAGCCCCCCGAACCCACCTCACCCCTGCCCACTTCGACAGGCTGGAATGGCTTAGGGTCGACGACAGAGTACAGCATCTTGCAATGGGTCTGGTCCACAAGATTCGATACACCACCAAGATACCCATGTACCTGTCTAGATACTTCCTTAATGTTAACGAAGTCCACACCCACAACACCAGAGGGAGTGCAACGAACCATGTACAACCCAGATTCGGCACAAACAAGGGACTAAATTCTTTTCGCTCCTATGCCACCAAAATGTGGAACGCCCTACCAACTGTCATTAAGACATGCGAATCCCTTGACTCCTTCAAAACCGCTCTCAAAGGGCACCTACGGATGGCTGCAATTCGAAACTGGCCCCCGTAAAATCTGAATCCCCCCCCCCCCCCCCGCTTTTTCCCCTCACTGTATATATTTCTTTTCCCTTTTTACCTCCTTCATGATGAATTCCTGTTCTGTCTATAGAAGTGTCTATTTGTACGTCTCTAAATGTTTTGATGATTTGAACATGGTGGACCCTATTGGAAACAAGTGTAATGCTTAATTGGGTCGTCCACTCACAGTTAACAGCCTTTGTATTGAGTTTGTGCTTGAAATGTACTGTAATTCTGCAAACTATTAATAAATTCTTCAATCAATCAATCAATCAATCAATCTCTCTCTGTTGTAGAGACCAGAAAAAACACGCACAGTTATTTGTGTCCGTCTGACAAAGACAACATGTCTTCCAATTGATTTGCTTGTTGGCTAACATTGGATTTGTGTTTTTTGGGGGGGATTGATTTCTGTTCAAGGCCACAAAAGGTTTTCATTACCATGCCAGCGTGTGATGGACATTTTCATCAATATTCCATTGCGGGCAGCAAGGCATGCGGGGGAAACTTTTTTTTTGGCTTTTTCCATCATGTAACTATGGTTTCCATATATGTTGTTTGGTCATATTGCAGTTGTTCACGTCGGAATGAAATTAAGGAAGAATCAGCTGTTTGGGATCACTTCATAAATGCCATGCCGACGTGAGTGTACTCCAAAACCGATGCTCGAATTTGAGACAGATTTTACACTCGATTGATAAATGAGGGCCTAAGTTTCTATGTCAGTCGTTCTCAAACATTTCCATGTCACAGACCCCCAAAAATACACTGACCTCATCAAACCCTGGATAGCCATACATAGAGAAGACTAGATCATCACCTATATCTGCATATATGGAGCCGGCAAGCAACTCTACAACTGACCTCAAACCCTATATGGAGCTGACCTGTTCCGACATTCCATATGTTGATCCTGTCCCACCCGTCCTTCCTCTTCGATGTCTCCCTTTTGACCGATACCTGAAAACTAGAGTTCTCAACAGACCCTGGCCCAACCTGCATGGGCCCTCATCAAACCCTGTACAATCAAGACACTTCCGCTGCGACCCTTAGATCTCCATATATGGAGCTGACCTGTTCTGACATTCCATATGTTGATCTGACCTCATTAAACCCTGTACACTCAAGACACACTCCATATATGGCCAAGACAGAATTCATTCCATATGTTGATCTGACCCCCCCCCCCGGCAGATGTGTGCACCATTAAGGTCTTAATGGTTATAGTCTTACTGGATAAGTTATATATTGTTACACTTTGAAACACTTTCTCTCAACGGTGAAAACCTTTTTCAGCAAGCATTACTTGCCCAATTCTGCAGCCCTCATTTGCTTTTGTAGCAAATACATGTAGATCCTTCTGAACAGAACTGTTTTTGCTGCACCATTTTAAATAATAAATAAAATGGGCTATATGTGACTTGCCAGGGACACGTTTGCCTGTATGGACAAGCATGATGACCCCTGCCTGGTAACACAGCATGTCATTCTTTTTTCACAACCTGAAAGATTATCTTCTCCGCTAAGGTGGCCGACATGGTCGTCATCTTGGAATTTTCAGTAGCCAGCGCATTTTTCCATAAGAGTGGCCCTTAGATTGTATTTGTGCCAAAGTACATGCTTGCATCATAAAGTGAACGATTCTGAAATTAATCTGCTCCACTGTCTCCCAGGGGACAACAAAAACAAATCAATCGGGACATAAGGTCATCGAGACTCAAGTGGGGTCCCGGGGACGCCCAGGGGTCCTTGGCACACAAGGTCATCGAGACTCAAGTGGGGTCCCGGGGACGCCCAGGGGTCCTTGGCACACAAGGTCATCGAGACTCAAGTGGGGTCCCGGGGACCCCCAGGGGTCCTTGGCACACAAGGTCATCGAGACTCAAGTGGGGTCCCGGGGACGCCCAGGGGTCCTTGGCACACAAGGTCATCGAGACTCAAGTGGGGTCCCGGGGACGCCCAGGGGTCCTTGGCACACAAGGTCATCGAGACTCAAGTGGGGTCCCGGGGACCCCCAGGGGTCCTTGGCACACAAGGTCATCGAGACTCAAGTGGGGTCCCGGGGACGCCCAGGGGTCCTTGGCACACAAGGTCATCGAGACTCAAGTGGGGTCCCGGGGACGCCCAGGGGTCCTTGGCACACAAGGTCATCGAGACTCAAGTGGGGTCCCGGGGACCCCCAGGGGTCCTTGGCACACAAGGTCATCGAGACTCAAGTGGGGTCCCGGGGACCCCCAGGGGTCCTTGGCACACAAGGTCATCGAGACTCAAGTGGGGTCCCGGGGACGCCCAGGGGTCCTTGGCACACAAGGTCATCGAGACTCAAGTGGGGTCCCGGGGACCCCCAGGGGTCCTTGGCACACAAGGTCATCGAGACTCAAGTGGGGTCCCGGGGACGCCCAGGGGTCCTTGGCACACAAGGTCATCGAGACTCAAGTGGGGTCCCGGGGACCCCCAGGGGTCCTTGGCACACAAGGTCATCGAGACTCAAGTGGGGTCCCGGGGACGCCCAGGGGTCCTTGGCACACAAGGTCATCGAGACTCAAGTGGGGTCCCGGGGACGCCCAGGGGTCCTTGGCACACAAGGTCATCGAGACTCAAGTGGGGTCCCGGGGACCCCCAGGGGTCCTTGGCACACAAGGTCATCGAGACTCAAGTGGGGTCCCGGGGACGCCCAGGGGTCCTTGGCACACAAGGTCATCGAGACTCAAGTGGGGTCCCGGGGACCCCCAGGGGTCCTTGGCACACAAGGTCATCGAGACTCAAGTGGGGTCCCGGGGACGCCCAGGGGTCCTTGGCACACAAGGTCATCGAGACTCAAGTGGGGTCCCGGGGACCCCCAGGGGTCCTTGGCACACAAGGTCATCGAGACTCAAGTGGGGTCCCGGGGACGCCCAGGGGTCCTTGGCACACAAGGTCATCGAGACTCAAGTGGGGTCCCGGGGACCCCCAGGGGTCCTTGGCACACAAGGTCATCGAGACTCAAGTGGGGTCCCGGGGACCCCCAGGGGTCCTTGGCACACAAGATCATCGAGACTCAAGTGGGGTCCCGGGGACGCCCAGGGGTCCTTGGCACACAAGGTCATCGAGACTCAAGTGGGGTCCCGGGGACCCCCAGGGGTCCTTGGCACACAAGGTCATCGAGACTCAAGTGGGGTCCCGGGGACGCCCAGGGGTCCTTGGCACACAAGGTCATCGAGACTCAAGTGGGGTCCCGGGGACCCCCAGGGGTCCTTGGCACACAAGGTCATCGAGACTCAAGTGGGGTCCCGGGGACCCCCAGGGGTCCTTGGCACACAAGGTCATCGAGACTCAAGTGGGGTCCGGGGACCCCCAGGGGTCCTTGGCACACAAGGTCATCGAGACTCAAGTGGGGTCCCGGGGACGCCCAGGGGTCCTTGGCACACAAGGTCATCGAGACTCAAGTGGGGTCCCGGGGACCCCCAGGGGTCCTTGGCACACAAGGTCATCGAGACTCAAGTGGGGTCCCGGGGACCCCCAGGGGTCCTTGGCACACAAGGTCATCGAGACTCAAGTGGGGTCCCGGGGACGCCCAGGGGTCCTTGGCACACAAGGTCATCGAGACTCAAGTGGGGTCCCGGGGACCCCCAGGGGTCCTTGGCACACAAGGTCATCGAGACTCAAGTGGGGTCCCGGGGACGCCCAGGGGTCCTTGGCACACAAGGTCATCGAGACTCAAGTGGGGTCCCGGGGACCCCCAGGGGTCCTTGGCACACAAGGTCATCGAGACTCAAGTGGGGTCCCGGGGACCCCCAGGGGTCCTTGGCACACAAGGTCATCGAGACTCAAGTGGGGTCCGGGGACCCCCAGGGGTCCTTGAGGGGGTTCCATGCAGGGGTCCCCAGCAAAATGTATTATTAACATCATAGCCTTAAAAATCTGTTTAACCACATTAACACAATATACAATCAGCCATTTGAAGATAGCCGGCGTGCAAGATCACAACAAGGCCTTGCGATGTCACGTGTTGTGATCTACCGTTTCCACACAAAAAAATAAAATCTTGAGAGGATTTGTACAATTTTTAATATGTTTAACACCACAAACCTTGTCCCTGCATGGCACAAAATATACTTTCAGATGAGGTTCCGCGGCCGAATACATTGTTATTTGGGGGTCCTTGACATTTGATTGTTTGAAGAGCACTCACTGGTCAAGGCGATGCAGCGCAGAAGCCCTAGCAGTGATGTCACCTGCACGGGAGCAGCTGTGGACTAAAGCTCTGCTTGTTTCCATGGTAAAGAGACTGACTCCAACATGGTAGAGAGACTGACTGTAAAGTTGCCCGAACGGCCAAGGCTCCAAGAACAGTCAGAACATGTAGGTTAAGGGTTTTTATTCTCCCAAAACTCCTCAATCAACCTCCAGACAGTTTTCTTCAGTGCAATTCACATATCAAAAACTAAATACTGGCCAACAATAGACCAACAAAATAAATACTTAGGCAAACACAATTGAACAAGACCAAATAGGATGAGAACTCTCTTCAGGTTAAACCTTGGTCACACAAGGCCCTGTAGCTCTCCCTCAGGACTGTTACCCATGTTAAAGCCCACAACCAACTGCCTCACCTGTCCCTGCAGCCTCCCTTAAATAGGGGTGGATCCTACCACAGGACACAGAACAATTCTTCTCAATAAATACTTGTAAATAAATACTGCCATAATAACCCCTTGCATAAAAGTAATCTAAACATTCATATAGATGCATTACAGTTAACAAGTATAACTTGGGTTGGAAACTCAATGACAATTAAACTCAAAGCATAGGAAACACCCCTCCCCTGCATAGCACTTGGCCCCTTCCTAAATCAAGGGAAATGCCACCAGCAGTGCAGGAGAGACAATTAGCAAACAATCAGTGAACACAGTTTTCAATACACCAGTTTAAAACATTAGTCCTTGCATGTTATAGAAAGCAGTTTCATGTGTCTTTGTATATAGGGCACGGGTTGCCCCATGACACTGACCCCAACATGGTAGAGAGACTGACACCAACGACTGACGACAACATGGTAGAGAGACTGAGGCCAACGACTGACGACAACATGGTAGAGAGACTGACGCCAACGACTGACAACAACATGGTAGAGAGACTGACGCCAACGACTGACGACAACATGGTAGAGAGACTGACGCCAACGACTGACGACAACATGGTAGAGAGACTGACGCCAACGACTGACGACAACATGGTAGAGAGACTGACGCCAACGACTGACGACAACATGGTAGAGAGACTGACGCCAACGACTGACGACAACATGGTAGAGAGACTGACGCCAACGACTGACGACAACATGGTAGAGAGACTGACGCCAACATGGTAGAGAGACTGACTCCAACGACTGACGACAACATGGTAGAGAGACTGACGCCAACGACTGACGACAACATGGTAGAGAGACTGACGCCAACATGGTAGAGACTGACGCCAACATGGTAGAGAGACTGACGCCAACATGGTAGAGAGACTGACTCCAACATGGTAGAGAGACTGACGCCAACATGGTAGAGAGACTGACGCCAACATGGTAGAGAGACTGACTCCAACATGGTAGAGAGACTGACTCCAACATGGTAGAGAGACTGACGCCAACACGGTAGAGAGACTGACGCCAACATGGTAGAGAGACTGACGCCAACATGGTAGAGAGACTGACACCAACATGGTAGAGAGACTGACTCCAACATGGTAGAGAGACTGACTCCAACATGGTAGAGAGACTGACGCCAACATGGTAGAGAGACTGACTCCAACATGGTAGAGAGACTGACTCCAACATGGTAGAGAGACTGACTCCAACATGGTAGAGAGACTGACTCCACATGGTAGAGAGACTGACGCCAACATGGTAGAGACACTGACTCCAACATGGTAGAGAGACTGACGCCAACATGGTAGAGAGACTGACTCCAACATGGTAGAGAGACTGACTCCAACATGGTAGAGAGACTGACTCCAACATGGTAGAGAGACTGACTCCAACATGGTAGAGAGACTGACGCCAACATGGTAGAGAGACTGACGCCAACATGGTAGAGAGACTGACTCCAACATGGTAGAGAGACTGACGCCAACATGGTAGAGAGACTGACACCAACATGGTAGAGAGACTGACTCTAACATGGTAGAGAGACTGACTCCAACATGGTAGAGAGACTGACGACAACATGGTAGAGAGACTGACACCAACATGGTAGAGAGATTGATGCCAACTTGGGCAGAACAGTAGAACCCATTGAGATGTGGAACGCATCTAACCCTATGTTTCTATGTCAGTGGTTCTCAAACATTTTCATGTCAAGGAATGAAATTGGCCGCCGAACCCCATCTGAAAATATGTTGTTCCAGGAACCCCCCAGAAGCAAAGATTTGAGTAAAAATGTTCGCTCTGAAAGAATATATATTGAAAGATTTGTACTGCATTTTCACAATTTTTCAAAATAGCAGATCTACAAGCTCGTAGTGCGGCACTCTGTGCCGCGCTACGAGCTTGTAGATCTGCTATTTTAAAAATAAATGCTTAAAACACCAAAAGGGGTTCCCGTCCTGAATGGGTTAACCACATTAACCAATATTTTATACGTTAGCTATTGAAAAATAGCAGATCTACAAGATGTTTGCAAATCTTTCAATATACAGTATATTCTTTCACAGCGCATGCTTTTTAAATCTTATATCTTTGCTTCTGGGGGGGTCCCTGGGACAGCACATTTTGAGATGGCGGCCGGCGGCCAATTACATATAATTTTGGGGGTACCGTGACATGGAAAGGTTTGAGCACCACTGACATAGAAACATAGGGTTTTTCAGAAAACTGTCATTTTGTAGAATCTGTTCTCACGTCTTAAAGGGATAACGTTGCAGCGAGGCTGTGAAACGACTCCACTGTGTCAGCAGCACCGGCGCCATGCAGGAAATTAACTTTAAAATTAAATTAAAATTAAAGTCCTATTTTACATGTAGTCACAAATATAAAATAGCCATTATACAACAGGTCGTTTCGAGGAAGCAATCTGATTGGTTGAAACAGCCTTCTAGCCGTGGTTCAAACGAGCACCACTCCACACCTAATCAAAACAAATAATCCAGCTGCTCTGTTCTCCCAGAGCGCAGCAAACTCGGTGGCTAGGCTAGCTAGTTTCTTGGGACATTTCTGGTCGTAGTGACTACATCTGTCATTAAAGAAATATGTTTTTTCAGCGATTTTCTTAGTTTTAAGGGTAACTGTTGTATAATTGCAATATTACACTCGAGAGGGTGGTTTAACAGGCTCGTTCCTGCAGCATCGCAGGTGTGCATTAATGACGTTAAACCATCCCCTCTCGTGTAATATTGCTTAATTCTACGAGCATGCGATGTGACATGTTGTGAGACGTTTAAATTACTATTTTTGAGTGGTGTAAACCACTCCTACAACTGGCTTTGTTAGTGCAGAAAAAATGAGCATGGTTGCTATGTTCACCCTGTTCACCCGGGTGTGATTTCCTACAACTGGCTTTGTTAGTGCAGAAAAAATGAGCATGGTTGCTATGTTCACCCTGTTCACCCGGGTGTGATTTCATTACGTCAGACATGATTTCATTACGTCAGACAGGCCTTACACCACTCAGTTCACACGGGTGTGATTTTTTAAAGTAATTATAATAATTTGTTACATTTTCTCTCTCTCAAATTGTTTTACATTTTCACCTCAAAAATAGGGACGCCAGGTTTAAAGTGGCTAACGAACCTCTCTCTCTCTCTCTCAAATATTTGAGTTAAAAACGTTGAAAGAATATATATATATATATATATATATATATATATATATATATATATATATAGATTTGCACCACATTTTTAAGACTTTTCAAAAATAGCAGATCTACAAGCTCGTAGCGAGCTTGTAGATCTGCTATTTTTCAATAGCTAAAGTATAACATAATGCTATAAACACCAAAAGGGGTTCCCGCCCAGAATGGGTTAAAGCACTTGTTTAAAGTGGTGAAGATTAAGCATCTAACTTGGAACATTGTAAATATGTTATATTGTATTTAATTTCTCATATTAAATTGCTTGTGTACATTTGGAAATATGCTACCAATTTCATGTGACATATTGAAGTATGACTTTACAAATCATATTTTCATATTATTTTCCACATTATTTATTAGTTTGGTATAAGTGGTAACTATTTTTTGGAGTGGATACATGTGCCTGTCAGGTGGAAAAAGTACTCACATTGTATACAGTACGGTACTTTGTACGGTACTTTGTCGATACTGCAATATAGAAATGCTCTGTTACAAGTAAATGTCCGGAATTGTACTCAAAATACACTTAAAGTACCAAAAGTTAAAGGACTCATTATGCAGAATGTCCCATTTCATGCTTTGAAATGTATAAAAAAAATCTCAAATCTACAAGCGTGTTTTGTAATAATAATCAAAATCTACAAAGTAACCAGTAACTAAAGTTTTTAAATAAATGTTGTTGAGTATAAGTACAATATTTAAGTATAAGTATAAGCACAATAAATGTAGTGGAGTAGAAATGTTACATCAAAATTGTACTTAGCTACTTTCCACCACTGACATTTTTTGTGCAGAGGGCTCAGGGTCCATCTTTAGGCCTGATATTATGGGTGGGGAGGAAGTTTGATTGATTGATTGATTGATTGATAATTTTATTAGACAATAAGATGCAAACAGTACAGGGTACAGTCACAGCATTGGTCCAAAAGGACAGAACCGAAGAAAGACCTTGCGTTCTTGTTTCCATTCGGGTCCCATGCATTCAGTCACAATAACAACAGTGACAACAAACAATTAAGATTTCTCAAACACATTAAATCTACATGTACAGGTTGGAATAGAAATACGATGACACAGGGGGGGGGGGGGGGGGGGGGGGATAAAGAGGTGGGGCAATCACCTTCTCTCCCTTTGACCTGATGACAGTAGGTGCGGTTCCATTAAGCCTTTGCGAAAAAAGGAAGCGTATGTTCATTAAGTCGAAAAAAGAAAAGCGAATTGTCGGTGTTTCCATTAAACTGATAAAATGTGCATATGAAATAAGTTCATTAAATATGCAGTAGTTGGCACTGTTTTGCCAGTAAAGTGAGGCTCATGTAAAGTAGTCCTAATCCATGTTCACACCATTGATTCAGGGATTTGATGTGCTTGTGCGTGCTCTCAGTTTAACGGACGGGACCCCATATACTGCGCTGTAATCTGATCCCTGGTCAGCGGCTGACCGACCGTCAGCAAGTCTACAGCAAGCCAGCGGGCATCTGCTGCTTTCACAGTATTGACGACACCTATACAGTCAAAGAACGTACAAAGAACGATTTGTTGTGTAATGCTTGTCTTAATATATTCGGGGCACATGTAGCCTATATGTCGCGGGACTCGATTGGAGCATACTGGTCGTTTATACTGTAAATTGATTGATTGCAGCTGCAAACAGTTGTAAATAACTTAGCCTACACGTTTAGGTTGCTTATCTTATGCAATTAATATATAAGAATAGATGAAGCATATGCATGGATCGAAATCGAATAGCCTGCAGGGACCCAGGCAGCTAGGTTATATAAAAGTTTAGTCTACTACACCACGTGTGTGTGTGTGTGTGTGTGTGTGTGTGTGTGTGTGTGTGTGTGTGTGTGTGTGTGTGTGTGTGTGTGTGTGTGTGTGTCTTGCATCCATACAGTAGGCCTAGCGATCCAGATATCAAAATGATCGGAGCGCCCCGATCAACTCGGGAGGATTCAGACTTCATATGGGGTCGGGTTGGGGATCTTTGAACACACTACACAATTATTAATCGGACGGGTCGGGTAGTAGTACATTGGGACCTTATATGTATCCACATCACTCCCTCTCCCTCTAGCCACCCTCCCATGCACCGTGCACTCCACTGCCTCCCCAACGGGGTTTTTTTTTCCCAACTGTTCAAAAGCGATATAATGCGAGTTCAATGCTTTCTAATTAAAAACCTTTTCCGCAAGTGTTTCCATACACTATTTGCGCATTTCCCTTTTTTCGAAAAAGCCTAAATCCGCAACCTCCAAGCGAAAAAGTGTTTTTGCGGAAAAATGGAGACTTATTCGCACTTTGATGTGTTTCCATCCAGGAGATTTTGCGCAAGAGCCTTAATGCGCAAAAAACGGCTTTATGGAAACGCACCTAGAGACAGGTGAATTTTCAGACCCTTTTAAAAGGAAACCAGTGATCTTTGCTTGTTTTGAGGGAAGGGGGCAGGGCATTCCACACTTGAGTGGCAGTGCTGTGAAAGGTGAATTTACCCATATTTGTTCTGAAAAAGGGTGGCACCAGATCATTATTTACACTCCCTCTAGAAGTATGTCTGTGGGAGTTGCTCACCTTTTTGAGGTAATCAGTCAAGACTGATAACTGACTGATGAAAAGTGGAGCAGGTCAGTGACTTTAAATATCTGGGAACAACCAGAGACAATAAACTCACCTTTCAAAACAACCAATGCAGATAACAATTATAAAAAAGGCTTTATCTTCTCAGAACAGCGAGATGTTTTAATGCATACACCCTAACACACCCTGATACCATGGTCTATAGGTCACTCACTGAGTGTCCTGGTATGGGTATCTCTCAGTGAAAGATTAAAAAAGAAATCACACCCATGTGAAGTGAGGGGCGATCTTATCAGATTAGAATTTGCGTCCTCACCTTCGTCTTCAATGTTTGTGTTATGCGTTGTGTTTACACAGACACTTAAAATTGTCCAATCATTGTCAATGGGATTTAATGTTTGTGTTAGGACAAAGTTTGTGCACATACACAAAAAGCTGTACACAGGAGGGGCTATATCGCCCCTCAAAAATAATCTCACCCGGGTAGTCAACCAGGCTAGTAAGATCATTGGAGACAAACAGTTGCAACTACTGCAGGACATACTGTATACAACCAAAAAGCTATTCAGATTTACAATGATTCTACCCACCCTCTTCGCCCTGAATTTGACTTGCTACCGTCAGGCAGGAGGCTTAAGAGTGGGTTACATGACCTCGTTTGTGCCAACTGCTGTGGACATTTTAAATCAAAACATGTTTAAATAGCTGCACCACCTAATCCCCACAGCCCATGATCACAGTTGCTCACAGTTGATCACCTGCGTTATGGGAACGCATTTTATGTAAGGTTTCTATTGCAAACTGACGGCCGCTGTGCCCAAAGATACATTTCCATTTCATGTAAAATGTCATGGACAATAAAGTTGTATTTATCTTTATATATCTCCTTTTTTCCCTCATATACAATATATCTACCCTGTGATTCTGCTGTACTGCCCTTATAGTTGACAACTGAATTTCCCCCATGGCATCAACAAAGGTCCATCTATTTATCTCCATCTGACACACTGAACCTCTCCACTTTCTCTCCGAACACACACACACACACGCGCGTGCACCACACACACAGTCCCCAGCCACGTGCTCCGTGTCTCTCACCTATGGTGATGTTGAAGCCATCAATGCTGAACGTGGCACTCCGACCTTTCTTAAACCGCTGCTTCTTGGACTGAGCTTCCATCGCTTCTGTGTGCCCTACTACCACTGTATGCCTTTTCTTTCTGTCTGTTTACTCTCTCTCTCTCCTCTCTCTCTCTCTCTCTCTCCTCTCTCTCTCTCTCTCTCTCTCTCTCAGCTGGCTGTGAAGCTTCGGGCTGAGAACTCTTCTCCTCCTTGCGGAGAGAGATAAGAAGAACAACGTGGTATTCCTGTGGATTCCTGTGTGCGATGCGGGAGGTGAGCTGTCAAGACGCTGATCCTTGTGACAGGGTTATCTCTATGAGCGACAGGATTCCCTCCAAACAACACGCCTTCTTCTTCTCATATCCGACCCCCCACCTGTTCTTGCCTTACACTTTTCATCTCCTTCTCTCTCTCTCACAGACACCTTAACAAGCTCATTCAAGGAGCTAACAGCACTTGAATAATATTTCTCCTCTCTCTCTCTCTCTCTCTCTCTCTCTCTCTCTCTCTCTCTCTCTCGACAAATACCCAGGAGGTGCATCTGTGCCGTGGTGGTGGCGGCTGGGTGGGGGAGGTGGGGGTGCCTTCTTTACATGGTATGTAGTCTTAGTGATCGTGACTTCTGAGGCAGTCGAGCATTCATGGTGGAAGCCATTAAGAGTCCATAGAAATGGATCAGAGCACTCACGTTATAACCAAAAGAATTTATTTTTCAGATTTCCCCAATAATCCTATTGGATAGAATAAAGTGAGTGCTGGTATCCATTTCTATGGACTGGACTGTTCTACCAGAACCGTGCACCTGTTACATAAATTACTTTGAACTACTCAACCGAGTACTTGCTTCTTTTCCTTTCTGGTAGCTATTAGAGATTACTGGTGGTACCCCAGCGGTTAGCCAACCACTGTATCTATGATTCTATACAGTATGTGTGCTTACATCTCCCATACAAACTCACAGTACGTTTTAACAGCGGGCGACAGCCACACAAATTTCGAATCCGGAAGTGCATTATTTGTCTATGGGACCCGGCGACTACCGCCGATAGCAGGCGAACGGCCGATAGTCGAAAAGTGGGCGGAGGAACGTCGCCCGAAAAGATATTAAATAATTCATCTTTTCGCCCGATAGCGGGCGATTAGGCGATGTGTCGCCCGCTGTTAAAACGCACTGTATAGACACTTGTATTTTTGTATTTCACACAAATGCCCACGCACACACACACACCTCTATCTATACATAGATGTTACATACATTCCAGGAATATCAGTATGTCTGCCTGTCGTGTGCATATCTCGTGAACCGCTGGGTCTTGTATTTCTGAAGCCACAAGGAAGTGCGGTGTCGCCGTGTCGAGTTTCAAGTCGATTGGGCGAGTGGTTCACCAGGGCCGTCCCGTTCCGTGCAAACACGCCTCGCAAACAGCGGCCGTGCCTGCCCCAAAATGGCAGGTGGGTAAAAGGTACTCGCATAACAATGGGCAGAACACTAAGATGGCATGTCACGCATGGAATCACTGTGGGAGAGAGAGAGAGATACAGTTGGGTGCCACCGATATTGTCCCTTATCATTTGACCCATTTAGGCCTGACCTCAAAATTTAAAAAAAATCCTTCTAAATCCTCCAGTTTTCTGAAATAAATATTTTCACGATTTTTCAAAAATAGCAGACCTACAAGCTCGTAGCGCGCCACCGATGAGCTTGTAGATCTGCTATTTTTCAATAGCTAAATTATAACATGTTTAAAACACCAAAAGGGGTTCCCGCCCAAAATGGGTTAACTGTCCTTTTGCGCAGATCACGCAAACCTCAGCAAAAAGAAAAGGACAATATCGATGGCCTCCAACTGTACCACATGGAAAGACAGAGACACACACACATGCACAGAATGAGAAAGAAATATAATATGGTCAGATTATGTGGAGAGGGGGGTCTCTCCACATAATGGCCGTTATAAATCGATGCCAGAGCTTTGCATTTCAATGGCATATTTACCCATATGGTATTTTGGCTTCCAAAGACGAATGCAGCCATGCACACCAACACTGTTGATATTGATGCTTTCAAGCAGCCGCTGAGCTCACATTTCTGAAACTCCCGTGGTTTCACATTTTTAATGACCGGTTTGAGCGACAAAAATACTCTTATTGTAACCCAATAGTTTCATACTGTTCTCTCCATCTAATTGTGCCCCATTTAAAATGAACAGACGCCGTGTTGTTGACAAATGAATCTTTGTTTTAGCATGTAGCTGTGGTGTTGTTGCTAGGGTGTACTTTAGTGTCTAATTTATTCTTTTTCATTACATGCTAAGCTTTTGATCCAGCTTTCGAACAGCAGCCTCGTAGGCACGGGATGTCTTTTTCTCACCGCGGTGGTGTGTTTGTTTCGCCATTCATTTGCATCCACAGCCAAGTTGGAGCGCAATATATCATATATGTTATATATGTTATAATGTGATGAAGTCCCACTGAAATATCACAATATGTGATGAACAATAGACACATACACACACCAACAATGAATAATAGACACAATAGGCATGGCCTGTTATCCGTGTATTTTCACTACATACACAATTCATATCCTTTTAGTTTGGGGAACAATTTACATAGTGGCTCCGATACCTTGGTAACTTGTGGCATCAATTAGGTCAATATTGTTTGCTGGGAACTTATTGCTATTGGTGCATATGGTCTGTTGGTTTAGTCATGGCAGGTGTTTATTACAGTGTTCTAGAAAGGCCTCTGACAGAGACCTCTATAAAATCGTCATCAAGACTAGCTGATAAGGATATCAAAGGATTATAATGTGACGTTTAGCGGCGACTGTGGCTCAGGAGGTAGAGCAGGTCGTCCAATGATCCACGGGTCGGCGGTTCGAATCCCAGCTCCTCCTGTCTACATGTCAAAGTGTCCTTGGGCAAGACACTGAACCCCAAATTGCTCCCGATGTGCTGGTTGGTACCTTGCATGGCTTCCGCCGCAATCGGTGTATGAATGTGTGTGTGAATGGGTGAATGTGATGCACAATCTATGTAAAGCGCCTTGGATAAAGGCGCTATATAAATGCACCATTTACCATTTTATTTACCATTTAGCACCCTATGAGCTGGAATCGAACCCCGATCTCCAACTCGGCAGAGCAAGGCAGGCAACCACGCCACACAGCCAAGAGAGTCGCAGTCCCGCCCCCTGCGAGGGCCCCAAGGAAATAATTCCCCATTCATTTTCCCCATAGACATTTCAAAAAGTATTTATTTAAAGAGCTTTTAAGCCTCAGACAAAGCCAACCCGGCAGGTGAAACTCAATCAATAATAAACACAAATCTTTGGGCCGAACAGATAATTAGAAAGATGGAAAAAAAGGGCAAGGTACAACAACTTTTTTTGTTGTTTTTCCGTCTTTTTAATTATTTGTTTGGGCCCAGAAATTGGTGTTTATTGTCATGAGTTGTCATGAGTTTGCCCGAGGCTTTAAAGGTCTTTAAAAAAATACTTTTTGAAACGTCTATGGGGAAAATGTATTGGGAATTATGTCCTGGTGCGGGACTGCGTCGCTCGATAGCTCCCTTCTTGGAGGGGAGCGAGTTACACCCCTCACGCTTCTCGCTTCACTACCGCGAGCCCCTCACATCCCTCACGCTTCACTCCTCGAGCCCCTCACATCCCTCACGCTTCACTCCTCGAGCCCCTCACATCCCTCACGCTTCACTCCTCGAGCCCCTCACATCCCTCACGCTTCACTCCTCGAGCCCCTCACATCCCCCACGCTTCACTCCTCGAGCCCCTCACATCCCTCACGCTTCACTCCTCGAGCCCCTCACATCCCTCACGCTTCACTCCTCGAGCCCCTCACATCCCTCACGCTTCACTCCTCGAGCCCCTCACATCCCTCACGCTTCACTCCTCGAGCCCCTCACATCCCTCACGCTTCACTCCTCGAGCCCCTCACATCCCTCACGCTTCACGCTTCACTCCTCGAGCCCCTCACATCCCTCACGCTTCTCGCTTCACTCCTCGAGCCCCTCACATCCCTCTCGCTTCACTCCTCGAGCCCCTCACATCCCTCACGCTTCACTCCTCGAGCCCCTCACATCCCTCACGCTTCTCGCTTCACTCCTCGAGCCCCTCACATCCCTCACGCTTCACTCCTCGAGCCCCTCACATCCCTCACGCTTCTCGCTTCACTCCTCGAGCCCCTCACATCCCTCACGCTTCACTCCTCGAGCCCCTCACATCCCTCACGCTTCTCGCTTCACTCCTCGAGCCCCTCACATCCCTCTCGCTTCACTCCTCGAGCCCCTCACATCCCTCACGCTTCACTCCTCGAGCCCCTCACATCCCTCACGCTTCACTCCTCGAGCCCCTCACATCCCTCACGCTTCACTCCTCGAGCCCCTCACATCCCTCACGCTTCACTCCTCGAGCCCCTCACATCCCTCACGCTTCACTCCTCGAGCCCCTCACATCCCTCACGCTTCTCGCTTCACTCCTCGAGCCCCTCACATCCCTCACGCTTCACTCCTCGAGCCCCTCACATCCCTCACGCTTCACTCCTCGAGCCCCTCACATCCCTCACGCTTCTCGCTTCACTCCTCGAGCCCCTCACATCCCTCACGCTTCACTCCTCGAGCCCCTCACATCCCTCACGCTTCACTTCTCGAGCCCCTCACATCCCTCACGCTTCACTCCTCGAGCCCCTCACATCCCTCACGCTTCTCGCTTCACTCCTCGAGACCCTCACATCCCTCACGCTTCTCGCTTCACTCCTCGAGACCCTCACATCCCTCGCGCTTCACTCCTCGAGACCCTCACATGTTTAGATGATGGACATCAGAAAGGGCTATTAAAATGTCTCTTAAATTTGGGAGACTCAATAATCACGTTCATGGGGTGACAGTTCATATATTTTTAGTTAGTGTGAAGGTGTGAGTGTGGGGAGGGAGGTGGGGGGGGGGGGGGGGGGGGGGGCTGGGTTGATTCAGACCACACCGTTTTGCTGTCCGTGTTGACTGTACAAGTGCAGTTTTTTTAATTATTTTTTTTAAATTATGCAAGCTGTGCTCTAGGCATATTAATTAGATCTTGAGTACCGACAGCAGTTTAGGAAGTTTGGGGGGAAAAGAGGTCCTGTGCACAGCATGTCAATATAGACCTTTTACCGCTAGCGTATCTTCAGCAATTAACCCATTTAGACCCGACGTCGATTTAAAAAAAGGCTTCTAAAAAAATCAGACAGACATTGAGTGAATTATAGTTTGATACATAAATAGGGTCAAACGTTTATCTCTCCCTCACTTGCTCTCTCTCTCTCGCTTTCCACACACACACACACACACACACACACACACACACACACACACACACACACACACACACACACACACACACACACACACACACACACACACACACACACACACACACACACACACACACACACACACACACACACACACACACACACACACAGTTGGCGCCCCTCAAAAAATCAATATGGCATGGTCCTGTAGTGTTGTCTCAATAAAACCTCTCTCTCTCTCTCATTAGCAGGCAACAGTGCAGCACTATCTCTCTCTCTGTTTCTGGCACAACAGCGCCACTTTTGCCCCTACTGGTACTCTAAACATAGTAACACAGTCACATAGGTTAAGACGGACATTACTGTTCCGAGTGGTTGCACCACTCAAAAATACTTATTTCCCATCTCAATTACACACAACCCATGAAGCCTTGAATTCATGGAGATTTATCTGTTTCTGTCACATTCCTAAGCCAATAATGTGATGACTCCGTGGTGACCGCGCTTATAGGATAGGAATGCAAGAACATACAAACGGGAAGCACACACATCTCAAAAATATACATACAGGAAGAAGGTAGGAAGTCCGCACACCGTTCTTTAAGCTCCCATTAATTTTATTAGGAATCAGGAATCAACGTTTCGACCCCTCCGGGTCTTCATCAGGAATGAGTAGGCGTGTTTTATATACAGGTTGACAAGCTGTCTTTGCAATGAAGGTAATCAGAGTAGTCAAATGACACACCCCCGGCCTGGGCCATGGCTCAGTGGTCCAGGCACCTTGGCTGGCAGTGTGCCGCGGGTTCGACTCCCGATCCCGACGGCCTTTACTGCATGTCTTCCCCCCTCTCCCCATTTCCAGTCAGCCTACTGTCTGTCCCTCCATAAAATATATAAAATAAAGGCGAAAGCCACAAATGACACACCCCCCACATCTACTGACATAAGCTAACATACATTTGTAGAGCATAGTCAAGTAGAAATATTATATTAAGGCAGTGAGGCCAATTGTAGAAACAATAAATATGGAATAGTCTAGGGTGGGCTGAAACAATGGTGCAGGAAAATAAACAATTAGACCTTAGAGTTTGTAGATCTGCTATTTTTGAAAAATCTTGAAAATGTGGCGCAAATCCTTGAATATATATTCTTTCAGAGCGAACATTTTTAAATCAAATCTTTGCTTCTTGGTCCCTGCGGAACAACATATTTTCAGATGGGGATCGGCGGCCAATTTCATATAATTGTTGGGGTCCTCGACATGAAATAGTTTGAGAACCACTGACACAGAAACATGAGGTTTTTCAGAAAACTGTCAGGATTTAGAAGACGTTTTGTAGAATCGGCCTCAGGTCTTAATGAGTTAACTATAATTTCCAGTAGTATGTGGTACTGCAAAATGTTGTCTATATCTGGCAGATTTTAAGTTTGAAGTTTCCCCCCCAAGGAAAGAAAGAGGTGCAAGTAAGCTCTGTGCCCCTCGAGACATCCACACCACCCTCATTTGTCATAAATGCCATGTCTATTGTCAAGGCACACTCCCAACAGATGGTGAAATGCCACTTGTGTGTGAGCACACAGTACACACACACACACACACACACACACACACACACACACACACACACACACACACACACACACACACACACACACACACACACACACACACACACACACACACACACACACACACACACACACACACACACACACACACACACACACACACACACACACACACAGCCGCACGCACTCAAGAGGACTTCAAATTTGTTTGATTTAGCAACGAAAAACAGGAGGAAATTGTCTAGGCAGCACTAATTGTAATGACCCTCCCTTTATGGCAGAGGTGGGTTGGCAAGTTGTTGGCACTTATACAATATAATGTGTGGCTGACAACATCACTGAAGGTGTAACAGTTGGCTAATGATGCTATAAACTAAAGCATTCCATTCAGACCATGTCAGTGGGAAGAGATGAAAGATACAACGGGCTATTATGAAAGTGTACTGTGAGAATAAACACTACAAAGCAGAACGCCTGCAACGCTCCAGATTAAACAAAAGTCTCGATGTGCACGGCTCAACCAATTGTCCTCACGCTGAGGACAGCCTGAGAGGTTGAAAACGCATCCGTTGCTTTGTCCATGGAGAGAGAGGTAAATTAACTGTGTGAAAAGCCCATTTATTGTGTGCTGGCTGACAGTTTCATTCTTGCAACACTTTCCTCATCAGTTTGAGGTCAATAGACGCCTTAACAGACAACGTCACACTGCTGAGCAACAGCATGCGCGCGCATACCGGCAGCACAAGAACCCTGCCTCTCATAAGATGCAATGGAAAAGTTCTAACTGCACTCACGTGTAAAACATGCACCATCAAACTTTCAGATGCTGTTTTTCTCCCAGGGTGGAGGAAGAATGATTAGGATTTGTATTGTGACCTCTCGCCCTTGGAATATATAATCCTTGGTTTCTGTTGTGTTTGAACAATAATGGCAATTCAAATCAGTTGTCCTCAAAACCACACCTCCAGTCGCTGTCATAAGAACGGGAGGTGCGCTCATGAAGAGCCTGTTTGTCCATGGCTGTACGTGCACCTGCAACCCATCAAGTATAATTTATGCTTCGTCCCGCGATGGTGTCACGCACACAGACCTCTACGCTCACAACAGTCGCATCCGCAAAGCTTGTATATCAGCTATTCTCTGTGCGCAATACTGTTGCGCTTTGAAGTATAAATGTCTCCTAGGGTGCATCTCACTAGCCAACACACAAGAGGATGTTGAATGAACTGAAACCAGTGCTCCCCAAAACAACAGGTTTGGAGATCTGTTGGGAATTGATTACATGAAACAGTCACCCGTGCGCCCAGTCCCAATGTTTGTAAACAAATAATTGGTCTATTATACAGTATACTAGACAAATCATACTCATACATCACTGTGCTTATTTCCCACAAATTTCGAACAACCTACATTGTGAAATATGATTAACAAGCTCTGCTCCGGACGGTTAGCTCAACCGTCTGGGCACCTAGGCTGCTGAGCCAGCCTGACGGTCAGCTCAACCGTCTGGGCACCTAGGCTGCTGAGCCAGCCTGACGGCATGCCGCGGGTTCGACTCCCGATCCCGACGGCCTTTGCCTCCCCATCTCTCTGGTGCATTTGGAAATAATCTCCTCTCTACTATGCATGGCAGCACGATGTTGACGATACTGGTTGCAAGTGACTTATTAAAGTCTGTTCGTTTCCTCTGTCAAAAGTCATATACTGTGAAACTAAAAGGCCTGCGTGCACATACATACACTAGATAACACGATTAAACATAATCTGGGGAATGGTAGCGTAATCACTGTTTAGTATCGTCTCCGCCTTAGATACAGAGTTATGTACGTACACCAGAACGAGCCCAATTTCAAACACGGCGAAATGGATCTCATTCTGTATTAAAAAAATCACACCCGTGTGAACTGAGTGGTGCAAATCCCCCCCCCCCCCCTCTCTCTCTCTCTCATTAGCAGGCAACAGTGCAGCACTATCTCTCTCTCTCTGTTTCTGGCACAACAGCGCCACTTTTGGTACTCATTGGTACTGGTGCTCATAGTCACACACAAACACGGTTGAACACACGGTTGACACGGACATTGCTGTTCCTTGGAGTGGTTGCACCACTTAAATATTTTAATAATTTTGTCCATTCTGAAAAATACATGTAACAGGGTATCTGCACTGCAGGCGTAGGCAAGTCAGATTTAAGTTTAATATCTTATATTTATTAATATTGTGAGCTTGTAGATCTGTTCAAGCTGTTACTTGTTTATCTGTAAAGACAAACGGACCGAATAATTAATCGGTCGAATTGATTAATCGAACCGATGCCGATTGATACAAAATAAAAAAAACTAGAATCGGCCGATACCGATGCGCTTGCCGATTAATCTCCCATCACTAGTCTCCAGCCTTCGGGCCGTCGGCTTGGCAGAGTCAATATGCAATTGACCCAACAACAGCATAATATTTAGAAGTGAAACATGCAGAGGGCCTTTGGATTGGTATTATTAAGTACACAGGAGCATGGGAAGGCATCTCTTCTTACCCACACATCAGATCCATTTCCTTCAAGGGTCATTACCAGGCAGACGTCACTGTCACTAAGCAACGACGAGACCTTTCTGAACATTGCATACATTATTACGGCGAGCTTGTCAAAGGTTCAACATTGTGCGGCGTGCTCATTAAACAAGTGTGATGTTTACTGTACATATATAGAACATGCTGCAATCATTGTGTTGTATGTATATGTATTCGGCATCCTTCATCCTAACTTCTGCGGTATACGTCAGTGCTGGACGGAGCCATTCAAAAGAGCCTGAAGGCGGTCAGCGTCATCAGCTCCTGTGTGGCCCTGCAGGCCACTCTGGCTGGCCACGTTCTCCAGCCCTTGGACACATCACATGTATTCCTGGACCGTTATTCCCCTGCCTCACCTCTCTCCCTCTCTCTCTCTCTCTCTCAAGGACACTTCGACACTAACTCTGGGGGAGCCCGGGATCGAACTGGGAATCTCATGGTTCCCATCCGGTCACTCTACCCCTGAGCCACCGCCACACCCGTGTCACACTGAGGAGGTGATACGACCAGGAGGAGTGTCACACAGCAGATCTACAAGCTCATAGCACGGCACCGAGTGCCGCACTACGAGCTTGTAGATTTGCTATTTTTCAGTGAGTGAACATTTTTAACTCAAATCTGTGCTTCTGGGGGTCCCTGCTGGAACAACATATGTTCAGATGGGGGTCGATGGCCAAATACATATGTTTTTGGGGGTCCTTGACATGAAAATGTTTGAGAACCACTGACATAGAAACATGGGTTTTTCATGATTTAGAATACATTTGTAGAATCGTCATCAGGTCGAAATGGTTTAAAGCCAAGAGATGTCAGCTGTCAGGAGGCAGTTCAGTGAATTGTTTCTGACACTGTTCTACAGTACATATACAGTCATTATTCTCTTGTGTATCATAATTAGATGTCCAGCCTACTGGTCAAAGCTGGAACGGCAGGCGGGCCCCTGCATAAAGCACGAGGAAACCCTGCACAACTGGGGTTTAACCCATTCTGGGTGTGAACCCCTTTTGGTGTTTTAAAGGACAACTTTAGTTTTTTTCAACCAAGGTTCATGTTTTAGGTTGTTATTAGAGAAAGTAAAAGATGAGTGTTATTTTTTCTTAATTTGCTGCTTTCTTTCATTCGAGCATGGGGCTAAATATGTATTTCTTTACAAAATATTATGGCGATTTATTTTTTTATTATTTACTCTAGTCCTACTAAACCTCAAGAAATTGCATCTGGCCACAAAAGATCACGAGATCTACTGAATGTGTCAAACTGCATATTGAGCCTATAACACAGTGTGGCTTCCCCCCAGTAGGCTACCTTCACATTCAGTAGATCCTGTGATCTTCTGTGGCCAGATGTAATTTCCTGGGGTATATTAGGACTATAGTAAATAATAAAAAAATAAATCGCCATAATATTTTGTAAAGAAATACATATTTAGCCCCATGCTCGAATGCCCCCGCCCCCCTGTCAAAAGCCGCTAAAATCCCTAAAACGAAAGAAAGCAGCAAATGAAGAAAAAGCTCATCTTATACTTTCTCTAATAACAACCTAAAACATGAACCTTGGTTGAAAAAAACTAAAGTTGTCCTTTAAGCATTATGTCACACAAAGTGCCATAGAATATATGGAATAGGCTTGTGAAGATACTCACAAAAAAGATTTTTAACTGGGATTTTAGATTTGGTCACCCCTGGACAAATAAGTTGAGGTGTTTATTTTATGTCTAATGATTTGTTTTTGTTTCCAAAATTCAGATGGGGGTCCATGCAGTGCATGCACGGCCAAATACATAATGCCAAATTGGGGTGTCCTTGACATGAAAATGTTTATGCAGGGTGTTGATTTTGACAGCAAATTTAAATTTTAGTTTTAGTCTTTTGAAAAGTTCTCATTTGGTTTTAGTCACATTTTAGTCAACTGGAATGTTTTAGTGTTAGTCTAGTTTTAGTCGACTAAATATCATAAGATTTTAGTTGACTAAATCTACAGTTGATTTAGTCGACTAAAATGTATTTTGGCGGGCCTTGATGCCGTCGTAATGACTGATTTTACACTTGCTGAAAATAGCCGATCTACAAGCTCACAATGTGCCACGCTGCGACGCATTGTGAGCTTGTAGATCTGCCATTTTCAGTATGTAACCAAGTGTAAAATGACTTATACTGGATCTCTTGTCCACTACTCCCTTCCTAACATTTTAGCCTAATTTTGAAATTGACAATTTATTTAGTCATTGTTTTAGTCATCGTAGCTTAGTTTTCATTTAGTTCCTATTTAGTTTGTCAGTGAAAAAAAGTAGTTGACGAAAAGAATGTTGTGATAGTATTAGTCGACGAAAGCAACACTGCTTGGTAGACGTTTGGTACACCTTCTCCTTTGACGCGGGTCTCCCTGGTAGACGTTTGGTACACCTTCTCCTTTGACGCGGGTCTCCCTGGTAGACGTTTGGTACACCTTCTCCTTTGACGCGGGTCTCTGCTTGGTAGACGTTTGGTACACCTTCTCCTTTGACGCGGGTCTCCCTGGTAGACGTTTGGTACACCTTCTCCTTTGACGCGGGTCTCTGCTTGGTAGACGTTTGGTACACCTTCTCCTTTGACGCGGGTCTCCCTGGTAGACGTTTGGTACACCTTCTCCTTTGACGCGGGTCTCTGCTTGGTAGACGTTTGGTACACCTTCTCCTTTGACGCGGGTCTCTGCTTGGTAGACGTTTGGTACACCTTCTCCTTTGACGCGGGTCTCCCTGGTAGACGTTTGGTACACCTTCTCCTTTGACGCGGGTCTCCCTGGTAGACGTTTGGTACACCTTCTCCTTTGGCGCGGGTCTCCCTGGTAGACGTTTGGTACACCTTCTCCTTTGGCGCGGGTCTCCCTGGTAGACGTTTGGTACACCTTCTCCTTTGACGCGGGTCTCTGCTTGGTAGACGTTTGGTACATCTTCTCCTTTGACGCGGGTCTCCCTGGTAGACGTTTGGTACACCTTCTCCTTTGACGCGGGTCTCTGCTTGGTAGAAGTTTGGTACACCTTCTCCTTTGGCGCGGGTCTCCCTGGTAGACGTTTGGTACATCTTCTCCTTTGACGCGGGTCTCTGCTTGGTAGACGTTTGGTACATCTTCTCCTTTGACGCGGGTCTCCCTGGTAGACGTTTGGTACACCTTCTCCTTTGACGCGGGTCTCTGCTTGGTAGACGTTTGGTACATCTTCTCCTTTGACGCGGGTCTCCCGGGTCCCAGTTAGTGGTGCATACTGTACTGTAAGTAGTACAGTAGAGGCTCTGCTGACTCCCACTCCTGCTTCCAGGATGCCGCCAGCCATGTGTTTGTAGACACATGATCCTCAGGGATAGTTAGAACTGAGCAGCTCTTGTGCAGCTTATTGTATATGGGTGGCGTCACTGGCCGGAGATGAGGCTTTTTGGAGGCATATTTTAGATTTGACCTGTGATCCCAGTGTCTCTGATGTCATCGACACTGGGCTCACTTCCTTGCTGGACTACAATTCCCATTATGCTAAGTTGGTGCACTGCTCCTCCTTGTGGATAGGGGGAGGGCTGTCTTACTGAGACATGTAGTCCAAGAAGTAAGTGAGCCCAGTGTCCATGACGCTTGTTTATGGATCCTGCCGCAAAAGAACAAGGAGGCGCGGCCTTTGCGCTTAGAGGCAGGCCCACAGCCGTCTTGAGTGATAACCATTGATGAACGGAATTGATGGAATGGATTTCTGGATTTCCTCGTATGAGAAGCATTGGTTGGAACTCGGAAGTGACATTACACAAGCTTCCGTTTTTAACGTGTATTAGTTTTAATATTATATTAGTTCGTATTTTTAATTTAATTGTGTCCACAATTCCATGCTGTATTGATGTGGTACCATAGGGGAGAGACACAAACGTTGATCAATAATAACACTCTTGAGTGAAAGATCTATATATGGGTCCATTTGGTTACCAACTCCATCATTTAGCTGGGGGACCACCTGAAACCCAAGGACCACTGGTTGAAAATAGATATATGGATAGATAGAATTAAAAAATCGTTCTGACAGGTAGAACACATGCAGGCGAGTTGTTAATGACGGCATCAACCTTCACTGAACTGTGACACCGTTTAATGCACTCTGACATGTAGGATAATTCCATTTCTAATGATGAATAGGCCTACGGAATTAAAGTTAAGTTATTAACTCTTAAGTTATTGTAGCTGGTCAGTGTGACTACAGTACTATAAATAGTTATCTTCTCATAATATATGCAGTGGTGGACAAATACTATGGACCACTTTTCAGCCTATCTTCATATAACTGGTCCTCAATGTTCATGATAAAATACCACTTTTTTCCCCTACTCAGTCTGTCTCATAGGAGGGCTGTGGGCAGTTCAGAAACACGTCCACCAGTGACATCATCGTTATGCAGATTTCTTTTTTAAAGGTGTAGTGAAATGAAAAATATATTATAATATTTCTGTTTTTTTCCCCCCACACTTTTAGACCATACCCATGGTCATCATATGGGCATACCTAACAATGGATGCCAAAAAATGGGATTTTTTTTCATTTTTGCGTATTTTTATATCAAAAGTCCATAAAAATGGTTAATTACTTCCTTAAAATGAAAACATACTGCGTGATGACGTGTAGAGGTATACACATCAATAAAAGCCAATAAAAATGAAGCTCATCCATTGTATTCCCATTGCTGCAAAGCAAAGCAAAGCAAAGTTCTTTGTTTACCCAGGGTGAATGGACTAAGCTCGACGAACTTGTTTACAGCCAGACCCTGCTCATAGAACATTTCAATGCCTTGCTCAAGGGCACTTCAGCGGTGGTAATTTTAACGTGCCGGTCCGGGGATACGAACTGGCGACCTTTCCGATAACAAGACCGCTCTGCAAACCGTTCGGCCACCGCTGCCCCAAACACCGCTGGTCTTGATTACAGAACTACTCCGTTTATAATCTCATTCAAGATGACATCCAGACAGTGTATTACTAAATATGTATATATGTTGTGTATAAGGTTAGAATAATCCCCTGGCTTTGCTACACGTCTCTCTGTCACTTTGTTTACTGCTGTGGGAGACGAGAAGAAAATGTGAAATTACTAGTTTGACACTTGTAAACAGAACCATGATAAAACCACAATGTGTCTGCATGTGTGTGGACGATGCAACTGTTCCCTAAGGGCGTGCCGGTTGTACAAAATTACAGCATTACGGAGAAAACAAGCAAATATTGCCTTCCCTATTGACTTATTAAGGCAATGATTGCAATCTGCCAGCAACGCACCATGAGCAGTTAGGACGCACAAACCTCTATAATCCCTCTCTGAGGGAAAACAAACACAGCCAGATGGCAATAAATTCACTGGGAATGACAGACTCTCAGAGGCACATTATATCAACGCATGTCGGAAGCTGATGAAAACAAACAGTGCAGACAGACAGACCCAAGGTGGCAAAACCACCATTACCACCCTGGCCTGTACAGTCAGCAGGTCAAAAATATTTAATCATTAATCATTTAATCAAACAGGGTTGAATTTAGCTGCACTCACACTATAGGGCATAAATGGGCAACTGGCGGCCCGTGGGCCACATGCGGCCCCCACCTTCACTTAATGTGGCCCTCAGATTAATTTCGGAATACTGATATGTTATTGATTTCAGCTGTTACAATTCCAAACATGCAAACATGACCCGCTTGAATTACTTAAAGTCTAAATTAGTAGCTTGCTGAGTAGTATTAATAATGTTTTTTTATGTCCAATATATTTGTATTTAGTTAAAATTACTTTTCAGGATTTCAATTCAAATATAGCAAAAATAGCTGATCTACAAGTAGATCGGCTATTTTTGCTACGACACGCATGCAATGTGGCCCCTCTGGAGTGAGTATGGAAATATAATGGCCCTCTCCATCGTCAAAGTTGCCCACCCCTGCTATAGGGTAACTGGGGAGATTTTGAGTTGAAACTTGAAACACCCCACCGAACTGACCATCTCCTCAGATCTTGCTTCGTGCGTTCTAAAGTGCACCTGAATAAAATTTGCTTGGAACAGATCTTTGAAAGGACGTGTAACTTTTATTCACAGATAGATGGGGGGGGGGGTTCCTGGTTCGAGGCTGATCAGAGGAGATTATCTGTCCACAATAAGTGATGCATGTGTGTCATTATAATGTGTATTCTAGTATGGAGTAGGGATGTTAATAGTTAAGGAATTATTCAATTAAACTTAAATAAAACATTCTGCGGTTCCATCATTGGGCGGTTTTCTGTGAATGTAATGCTGTCTGCGCACGGAATCGGATGGCCGAGGAACGCACATGTGGGCTGGTTAAAAAAAAGTCCCCCCCCCCCACCTTGGTAGCCACAGAAACATCTATGCTTTTGCATGTGATGTGACAGACATTGCACTTTTCATTTCATTCCTCGTAAAATATGCCATTGCCTGGCTTTGTATCTCAAATGGTCAAATAAATATTTGATTAAGGAATATAATAATGCCTTTTGTATTATTTCTGTATATCAGCAAAATGTAGATTTTTGTTAGACATTGAGGGAAATTAAGATTCCTATATGCTTATACCAATACTTTTGTACTTTTACTTGAGTAAATGTCGCATTCCGTACTTTTACTTTACTTTCTTATAGTAGTTATAGTTAGTTGATGCTTATCAACTAACGATTAATCAATCAATATAGGTTATCAATGATCAATGAATGAATCGATAATTCCCATCCCTAGTATTTTTCAAGACAAATCATAAGCGCTCCTCCGTTACAACCATAAGTTTAACTAGCTCCATTGTTTATCTCTGCTAGACTTGAATGTATCGACGTTCAGCTTGATTGATTGATTTAAATATTTATTAACAGTTTGCAGAATTACAGTACATTTAGAGCACAAACTCAATACAAAGGCTGTTAACTGTGAGTGGACGACCCAATTAAGCATTACACTTGTTTACAACAGGGTCCACCATGTTCAATTCATCAAAACATTTAGAGACGTACAAATAGACACTTCTATATAGACAAAGAACAGAACTGATAACGCAACAAACCACCAGCCTAAACTCTCTGGACACTAATGGATGGATATTTGATACCATGGCAGACTTTATGATTGTCTAATTAATCTCAAAAGAAGCCTCAGCCTCAGGACACTTTGGGATGTGTCCTGAGTGCATTACTATCAAGAGAACGCCTACGCAATCAAAGAGAAAAACAACCTCATTAGAGGTTTCCCCCTCAAACAGCAATGGCTGTGGAAGGAGACAGTGGACAGACCTTGTACCATTGTTACCACAGTGACAGCCACAGGTATTGAGGCAGACAGGGAGCTATGGAGTCTGCCTTCTCCCCTGCTAATTAATCCCTAGGGACACCTTTTAAAAGGGTAATGTTGGCCCTGTGTCACTAACCTGAGGGAGATGTGCTAACAAAACAGGCACTGCTATTAACTTAAGTATTATGTCAATGTGATCCTCTCACACACAACAACTTGGAGAAAAATATGTGGGAGCGGAACTATCTTTCAAAGACAAAAATAACGCACAGCCATCCTTGGTCTTCAGTGTCGAGTTAAACTGCAAAAGCATCAAAGTCATCAACGAAAATGTTGATGGCCTTAAACGTAAGTTGTGAGAACAACTGAATGCTCTACGTAACCTAGACTTTAGGACTGACCCCCCCAATCCAACCCTTGATGCCGAGTGCCAAGCAGGGATGCATTGGACGAGTCTGGCCAGGGATTAGGGTGTATTAAGTGTCTTCTTAGAGCAGGGGTTCTCAAACCTTTTCATTTCAAGGACTCCACTTTGAGAACCAGTGTCTTTAGAGGAAACGGGTAAAAAGCAAAGCAAAGTTCTTTGTTTACCCAGGGTAAGTGGACTAAGCTCGAGATGCTTGTTTACAGCCACGCCCTGCTCATAGAACATTTCATGGTTGGGGTTCAAGGGCACTTCAGCGGTGGTAATTTTAACGTGCCGGTCCGGGGATTCAAACTGGCGACCTTCCGGTATCAAGACCGCTCCGCAAACCGTTCGGCCACCGCTGCCACCGGTGAGAGCACAGGGAGGAAACTCCTCAGTGCAGGTGCACGTCAGCGGGGAGCGGGCAGGAAACACAACAGTCCCTCGGCCATGGAAACGCACAGTAGGGATGATATTTTCAGCATATCCTCTGTGACGCGTACAGTATGCTGGGAGTTGGAACAAGCCGGTGGTGAGGTGAGAGGGGTGAGCAGAAGGGACAGCCCAGTCCCCACCAGGGTAACTTGGGTGTTTGAGGCAGGATGGGAGGACACAGATCCAAAAGAAGTGGAGGAGAGGCGATCAAGAGAGACCGGACTAAGTGTTCTGCGGCCCAAAGCCCAAACAGCCCAAACCTCTACCAAAGTGAAATTGGGCTTTAACCGATTGAGACCAGCTCAGTGGCCTTGTGGTTAGAGTGTCCGCCCTGAAACTGGGCAATTTAAAAAATACCTTTTAAATCGTAACAGTTTTCTACAAAACTTAAAGGACAACTTTAGTTTTTTTCAACCAAGGTTCATGTTTTAGGTTGTTATTAGAGAAAGTAAAAGATGATTGTTAATTTTTCTTCATTTGCTGCTTTCTTTCGTTTTAGGGATTTTAGCGGTTTTTGACAGGGGCATTCGAGCATGGGGCTAAATATGTATTTTTTTACAACATTTTAGAGCAATTCATTTTTTTATTATTTACTCTAGTCCTACTAAACCCCAAGAAATTACATCTGACCACAAAAGATCACGAGATCTACTGAATGTGTCAAACTGCATATTGAGCCTATAACACACAGTGTGGCTTCCCCCCAGTGGCTACCTTCACATTCAGTAGATCCTGTGATCTTCTGTGGCCAGATGGAATTTCCTGGGGTTTATTAGGACTATAGTAAATAATAAAAAAATAAATTGCTCTAAAATGTTGTAAAAAAATACATATTTAGCCCCATGCTCGAATGCCCCCGCCCCCCTGTCAAAAGCCGCTAAAATCCCTAAAACGAAAGAAAGCAGCAAAGGAAGAAAAATTAACACTCATCTTATACTTTCTCTAATAACAACCTAAAACATGAACCTTGGTTGAAAAAAACTAAAGTTGTCCTTTAAGTTGCTATATCTTCGTTATCGGGTGGAAACTGGAAACCTTGTATTTCCAAACCGTTCCCTTTTTATCATAATTTTTAAAACATTTTAATAGTGAAAATATATCTCCAATCTCGCAGCGGCGAAGCGTTGCTTGTAGATACTGCGACACTCATCTATGGAAGTAGTCCGGGCATTGATTTACGAAATGATATTAAAAGTTGAAACATGAAGATACATATTAAGGCTGTTGCCCAACAGCAACAGCTACAATCTAAAATGACACAGATGCTTTCCCGGTTTTTACGGGTTAAGACAACCAACAGTGTTTTTTAGGCTAAATCTGAACACCCATGAACATAGTGTCAGACCTGTGCACTGGACTGCTGAATAGAACCCTCCACAGACCAGTAAATGGTGCATTTATATATAAATGGTAAATGGTGCATTTATATAGCGCCTTTATCCAAGGCGCTTTACAGAGATTGTGCATTACATTCACCCATTCACACACATTCATACACCGATGGCAGCGGAAACCATGGCACCAACTAGCACATCGGGAGCAATTAGGGGTTCAGTGTCTTGCTCAAGGACACTTCGACAGTAACTCTGGGGGAGCCTGAGTTCGAACTGGCAACCTTACGGTTACCATCCAGGCACTCTACCCCTGAGCCACCGCCGCCCCAGTCTAACCAGGAGTTAGGCGCCTGTGCCTCCTTTAGAGCAGTGGTTCTCAAACTTTTTAATTCCAAGGACCCCAGAATAAAAATGTCTTTGGCAATTTGGCCAATGTTTGACCCGCTGTTATAGTATAGTTTGTGAATTACTTTAGATGCCGTAATGGTTATTTTTCTTCACTGACCTCTGGGACCTCTGGACCCCCCCCCCCCCAAAAAAAAAACCATGTGGAGAGACTGGAGACCCCCAGGCCCAGGGGTCCCGACCCACAGGTTGAGAACCAGTGTCTTTAGAGGAAGCAGGTGAGATCACAGCTGAGAGCACAGGGAGGAAGCTCCTCAGTGCAGGTGCACCTCAGCGGTTAGCGGGGAGGAAACACAACAGTCCCTCGGCCATGGAAACACACAGTAAGGATGATATTTTCAGCCTGCTATCCTCTGTGCAGTATGCTGGGAGTTGGAACAAGCCGGTGAAGAGGAAGAGAGGTGAGCATACGGGACAAAATACATTGTGCCAGCAGGGACCCCATACACCATTTGTGCCGTTAAAAATGTTCCAAATTGCTTCATAATATTTCCAACACTTGTTGCCATGTTCAAATAGCAGCCAGTGGCGAGGGAGAGGGGTGAGCATAAGGGACCCACCAGGGTAACGTGCAGGTCCAAAGAAGTGGGGGAGAGGCAATCAAGAGAGAAGACCAGTACTCTGTATACTTCAAAGTCAAAAGTATATAGTCCTGGTCCAATATAATACTGAGTTGCTCTCTCTGTCAAATCTGTACTTACAAATTGAAAATACTAAATATTCAAAAGTACAAATTACATTTTGTAATAGCAATCAATTTTTACATAAATGTATTGTTGTATTTATATTATTGGTCGTTTCATGTTGGTTGATTTTCTACTTCCTTGTTGAATACTGTAGTTAGTTAGTGGTTGAGATATTTCATAATGTAATGTATTGGGGCAAATTGGGAGTGTGTAGTAGGTAGGTTCTCAAGGTGGGGTCTTGGGACCGACCTAGCCGCAATTTGCAACTCTGGTTTTGTCAATTTATAGGTTGTCAGTTTATATCCATCCCCCTACCCATCTGAACTCACGCTTGTACAGCTTGTACAACGTATTAGCATGTTAGGGCATGTGTGGGTGGGTGTGTAATCAGTGTATATATATATATGCATATATTTATCTTCATCATGCATTGCTTGCACTGTACAGATTGTTCATCTACATCTCACCTCAAACCCTTAGATCTCCATATATGGAGCTGACCTGTTCTAACGTTCCATATGTTGATCCTTCCCCATCCATCCTTCCTCTTCGATGTCTCCCTTTTGACTGATACCTGTCCATTCAAAAATTCAGACGCTGATCCGACCTCATCAAACCCTGTTCACTCAAGACACACTCCATACCATATATGGCCAGTACAGAATTCATTCCATATGTTGAATTGTTGATCTGACCCCCCCATGCCAAAGCGCCAAAGATCGCCCAGCAGTCTGCTGTCACCCAGACGGATATGTTGATCTGACCCCCCATTCCAAAGCACCAGCGCTCGCCCAGCAGTCTGCTGTTACCCAGACGGATATGTTGATCTGACCCCCATTCCAAAGCACCAGCGCTTGCCCAGCAGTCTGCTGTTACCCAGACGGATATGTTGATCTGACCCCCATTCCAAAGCACCAGCGCTCGCCCAGCAGTCTGCTGTTACCCAGACGGATATGTTGATCTGACCCCCATTCCAAAGCACCAGCGCTCGCCCAGCAGTCTGCTGTTACCCAGACGGATATGTTGATCTGACCCCCATTCCAAAGCACCAGCGCTCGCCCAGCAGTCTACGTTCACCCAGGCGGATGCATGCACGTGACCTCGCCCTCAGGCGTCTTACTGGTTTATTGGTTCTTTCCAATGTATTTATTATATATTATTACATAATCTTAGCTAGGCGGGAAATAGCTGTTTTCAATACATGATAGTTCAGTTGGTGATGAAAGCATGAAATTTGGCACAGATGACCTTCATATGACCCTAATCGATAATCAACCTCGGGCCACGCAGAATTCCAATTTTTTCAAGGTGGCCCGCCAGTTTTAAAAATGGCTGCAACTGTACATACGTTTTTGGACGATATGACTTTGCTGGGGCTGTAAATATTTTATTTCCCCTCAATTTGATATAAGAGAATATGTTCTGGAGGTATTTATACCAAGTACGATATAAAAAATTATGTGAAAATAAATACAAAATGAGTATTAAATAGTGTGTGCGTGTGTGTGTGCGTGTGTGTGTGTGTGTGTGTGTGCGTGTCTGCGTGCGTGCGTGCGTGCGTGCGTGCGTGCGTGCGCTTGCGTGTGTCCATCTGTGGGTGTGTGTGCATGTGTGTGCATGTGTGTGCGTGAGACGTGCGTGCATGTGTGTGCACTTGCTTGCAGACCGTCAGAGTTAACACTCACTATGTAGTGCAGGAGGAACTTTAGTTTCTTGTCAACAAGAAAGGTGTGAATACATCCAAACCACATGAGGATGAACTTAGAGATATGAAGAGCTGACATGTCACTAATCAACACATAGACGACAGCAGCACTAGAGCAGAGGATGTGGTCACAGACAGAGCAGGATGTACATCATGCTTATTGACCAGAAATGACACGCGTGAATTCGCGAAACCTTCAAGCCGGAGCCTTGCTAAGAACACCTGCTTCTCTGCCGATCTCTGTACAAATGTACGCTGAAAACACACAATGTTGTGTTTTCTATACGTCAATTAACTGTAGATGCGTATATTATGTCACCATGTTGCTACTTATAATCTGGTGAACAAATGCAAAACGTTTTAGATATCTGTTGGGCTTCTCTGCCTTTATTGATGATAGTTATTGTATATTAGTGGATTGAGCTTATTTCCCCCCCTGCTATCCCTAGATGTGACACGACGCCCACCTAATCACCCTCATTCAGGTGTGTTACGTCTTTGGTGCAGGAGAATTGGCATTATTGGAATTGTGTTAACAATTCCAACATTTTTCACAGATTTTGCCTATATAATGAGGCATATCTTATTGTATTGCTTTTTGGGCTAAATTTGGCCATAGCAACTTGCCCAAATGTGATGATGTCAGCACATTTGGGCCACATTTAGCCCAATGAGTTTTTGTGCAAAACTAATGCTTGGAATGGATTCAGCATCATGAAAACCCCCTAGTTTGACATGTCACATGCTACTTAAAGCAAAAGGAAATTTAGAAAATATTGCCTTATAATTGGATGTCAATGGTGGCCATACTGTATATATTATATATATACAGTATATATATATCTTCTGTATTTATTCTCTCAAGAGTCATTACTGCATTACTGTATTGCACTTCTGGCTAGACGCCACTCTTCATTTCATTGTCAAAGTATTTGTATACTCTGTGCAGTGACACTAAATTTAATCTAATCTATTCTAAATATGTAGCCTGCATAATAATGAAGTTTTAATTTCGGTTACAGTGGGAATGCTACTGTAGTAGGCAGGCAGCCTACAACTGTACGTGAAACATGCAAAGAAAAGTTATCTTATCAATGTTATCGTGGTAGCCTCTATAGTATAGGGGTGCCCAAAAGGTAGATCACGATCTACCAGTAGATCACAAGGGCTGTGCAGGTAGATCACATTACATGCCCCTAAAAGAATATATTGAATTTAAAATTTGCCACTTGAATTAAGGTGACTTGATTGACATTTAGAAGGGCCTGTCAGCTCAAACCCACAATGTATTACTTTGTTTTTAAGATTGTTGTGCACAAACGTCAGTAGCATTACAAAGTTATATATTGTCGAGTAAGGAAACAGCAAGACAGGAGACCTTGGGTGCGTCAAGGTAGTTTACTCACTTTGTCCACCGTAAGATGAACCTAAATAGGTTTGAATGGGGTTTCTAGGTATAAGTATGTAGGACTAGTAGCATGCCAAAGTTTGTGCTATTGCCATTGAGAATGCATTGGGCATTTAAGTTAAATACGGGGGGGGACATATTTTGACAGCAGAAACTGCCTGTCATAATTGCTCCCTATTCCAAAGCCCCCCCAGGTACATTATATATTTAAACTATTTTCAGCAATGGTACACTTATTTTTTCAGTGGGTAGATCTTGTTGAGCTGGTCATTTTGAAAGTAGATCTCACGTCATAAATGTGTGGGCACCCCTGTGACTAGTCACTAGTAGCATGCCAAAGTTTGTGCTATTGCCATTGAGAATGCATTGGGCGTTTAAGTTAAATAACTCAGAAACTACAAATCATTTCAAAGTAAAAAGTTCCAGCATTTGTCTCCACAGTAAGCTGAATTATAAAATGTGTGAATGGAGTTTCTAGGTGAAAGTGATTTTTTGACGTACCATGGAGCTGCCATTGAGCCCCATTATAAATTTCTCAAATTTGAAAGCACTATATTTCTAAAACTATGAAACATTTCAAAGATTTCTTTTTAGGCAAACATGTCCACCGTAAGATGAACCTAAATAGGTTTGAATGGGGTTTCTAGGTGTAAGTATGTAGGACTAGTAGCATGCCAAAGTTTGTGCTATTGCCATTGAGAATGCATTGGGCGTTTAAGTTAAATACATATTTTGACATAATTGTCATAATTTCTCCCCCCTCCCTATTCCAAAGCCCCCCCAGGTACATTATATATTTAAACTATTTTCAGCAATGGTACACTTATTTTTTCAGTGGGTAGATCTTGTTGAGCTGGTCATTTTGAAAGTAGATCTCACATCATAAATGTGTGGGCACCCCTGCTATACCTTTGCCATTGACACACACTCATCATAACTTAAAGGTAGGGTAAGTGATATGTTTTGGTTAAAACAAAAAGTTATTTTGTTAAAAAGGTTAAAACACTATATTCTGATAGTAAGCATTGCTACTTTGCTAGTCTCCACCATCTCTTTAATAAACAGAAAATACATTTTCAGGTACACTAGGTGACAACATTTCAGTCAATCAGGAGAAAGTAGCCAATTATCAGCTTTTTTTATATATAGGCTATATATTGTTCCCGTTCAAAAATATATCTGCTCATTACTGTGTGTCATCAGTGTTCATCACTTATAATTCCACTTTTCTGTTTAATAAGAAGCTGAAGAGACATCCTGTTACTGAAGTGACACAAACACAGCAATGAGTAGGCTACAGTAATCACAAAGAGCGTTTTAACACTTATTTTAACCAACATCACTTGCCCTACCTTTAAATGAAACAACAGTTGGACCGAGTAAAGTGGACATACCGTTCTGTGCAGCACACTCAGAAGGCTCTCTGTGTGGAGTTTGCTTCTTGGACCCTTCATCATCATCACAGTCCGAGTCTGATGGTGGTACCGGTGGCAGCACCCCGGAGAGCAGGGACGACGGTCTGCTGCTGTGCGATCCACCCCCTGGACCAGGCTGGGGCGACACCACGTCCAAGCCAGCCCCGCTTGTGTTCCTGACCCCCCGCTGTGAAGACCCACCTGGGCCGGGCTGGGGCGACACCACGTCCAAGCCAGCCCCGCTTGTGTTCCTGACCGGCTCCGACTCAACATGCTGGGGCTGCTGCTGCCTGTCCGGTTCTGAACCCACTTTCACCAACGCGTTCCTTGTTCTGGTCAACGCAGATGTCACAGAGCCCATTTATTACCGAGGTGGTGGTGGTGGTGGACGCCTACCTACTCAGTATAGTTTGGTTAAAGGCAGCCAATATTTCATTTTAACCCGAAATGTAGCCACTACTGCTACTACAAACAACAAAGTCACTTTGTTTCCTCAACTATAACTGTGGCCAGACTCAGCTGGAGCACACAGAGAAATAAACAAACACGCGTTGGCTACAGTGTAAATCATAAAACACACTGCTTTGATATCCTAATTTTCTTCATTTTTGATTAAAATAAATCAATGAAATTTTTAGTTAGTAGCATATAGTAGTCGGGCAACCCGCGCGTTTTATGAAGCCAAATAAATATCTTCGGTTTGAATTGAATCATCATCTCCCCCCGGCGTGGCGCGCTTCCTGGGCACGTCACGACACTGAGCAGAAAGTTGTCCTCATCATGGCAAACTGATTGATCTCTCTCGGGGCAGAAGAAGAAAACAAGCCCGCTAATTACCTGGCAAGTATCCAGGATTATTAGAAATGAACAGGAAAAATCAAGCACCCAATTAAAAAATACTTTAAGCCTGCATGCAGTTGAGTTGTTTCTGTTAATTCTGCGTTTGTAAATGTGTCTGATAGGGCTACCCTATATTCTGGCTATGCATTAATTATCTCCGTATATATGCATGACGTACGGACTAGTGTGAATGTATTAAATTAAAGCTCAAAACCATAGCAGCCATAGTAGCTTTTTGGTGAAATAGACACAACATAATTAACGCATTCAACAACCAACAGATGGCAGTATCACACCTAGGAAGTGCAAGAGCGAAACCTCCACTATTATCAGAACAAACAAGCCATTAGCCTGCTTCAGTATTATGAGCTTTTCACATGAAAGCAAACCTTTATTTGCAAATATTAGTCATTTACATCTAATTATTAATTATCAATCTCACAGGTAGGCTATACACATGTTACAATGTTATCCAGATCTGCTTGAACAGCAGCCTAGATAGTAGGCCTACTGTGTGACCAAAAATAATGGCCACAACATAATATTTATTTGGCCACAGACCCCCCCCTCTGAAAATATGTTGTGACCCCCTCGTGTTGTTAAAATGTTTAAAACATATTCCAAATTGTTCCTTGGCAGATCTACAAGATCACAGCTTGAGCTGTGAGCTTGCAGATCAGCCATTTTCAAATAGGCAATGTATAAAGTGGTTAAACTGATTCTGATGCTATTTTAACAAATCTTGCCGGGGACCACCTGGAACACCCGCAAGGACCCCTGGGGGTCCCCGGATCCCACTTTGAGAGCCACTGGAATATCAATCAATGCTTTATTTCAGACCCAGGGAGATCCATATTACAGAGGAATAAAATAAATACAAAACCACAAACTACAAAACTACTCAACTTCAGATACCGGTATTTTTTTTTTTTTTAACCTATTACCAGATAACCTTCTACAAAGTTCACTCAAAAGTATGTTTCTCAAGTGACTCTGTGCAGCATTGTTAGTTTCCTGTGACTTGAACTGAACATATGTGGCGGAGGCCACATATGAATTGCCACGATAGGGCCCAATATTATTTATTATCACCAATGTGAAAATGTCCCAAACCCCGAAGGAAATGTACCATTTTAATGATGCCACTTCATTGTGAAGCCGTTTCAAACCAGAAGCACCCAGAATCATGAATTACTGTCTAAATTGTTTATTGCTGCTTACACGTGACTGTCATATCTGTTAGCATACATAATGCCTGGAAGCGTGCGCATTGGATTTGTACTGTTCAAAAATACTTTTTTGTGTTTGTTACACATAGTGACATTTTGTGGACAGTGGACCTCAAAAAGTATTTATATTGTGCTAATGTAAAAGCTGTCTAAACACATGTAACAAATGACAATACTTTGAGCAGAAAATTAAAGCAAGATACTTTTTTTTCGTCTCAACCAAGGAGCATACTGGATATTCACATATAAAGGCACTTTTAGAAGCAATTTGTACTGTAGTTGGTTGGTTGGTTGGTTTGCTCTCTTGCTTGTAGAATCAGGGAAATGCATTTGTCCATTACTGCAGAGAATGGACATTTGTCATCTAAGATGGGGAGATCACTCCGTATCGTCATCATCATGGTCCAGGTTTAACTCATTGATCACCTGGCGAAGGACGAGGAGACAAGAGTCAGTGTGATGAGCAGTCGTGTGTTTCTGGCGTTTAAATTGACCATCGGAAAATTCAAAATGACTAAATTGACTGAGAGATGCTTCAGTATGATTCTACCTGACCATCCCTGGTTTCAATTGTCTTGATAAGGACCTTCTTGAATGATGTGCTTTCAACTTGAGCTTTGGAATCAACCATGGCTTCTGTGGTCATATAATGTGACAGGATGTATTATTAAGTGACAATAGACATGATTCCATCACTACAAATGAATCTCAAGACAAGTAAAGTGGAAGCCAAGCCTACCTCTCAGGTTTAGAGCAGAGAAGTTTGGCAATGGGGTGGAGATTCTGCAAATGCAAGAGGATATTAATGAATGAAGTGGACTACTGAACTATTTAACCACATGAACCACAGTGTTCATATTCAAACATTCGGTGAAAATAACAGTGGAAGCTCACTGCAAAGCATTCAATAATGTGTCGCGATACGACACTCTGTGAGCTTGTAGATGGTCTATTTTTGCAGAAGAGATCCTGGTGTACAATAGACACTAGACAGAAAAGGGAGGTGGCCTACCAGGCCTAGTAAAGACCCCTGGGGGGGACTCTGTTCAATAATTGGGTTTAAGTGGTTTATTGCTGCATATTAGCTTAATTCAATGAAGTATGAACACCACTCTGCCATTTAGTCTCAGGGTAGTGGTTTTCTGACTTTGCCAGTGCTATTTTCAATCATATTGATTTTACTTGTACAACTTTCCGTTATATTTTAAAGAGAGCAAGTTGCTCATCTCTCAAGACTCAATTAAAGCCTCATAAAAAAATGATCAATCTTTAAAAGTTTTTTTTTTTTTAGGAAATCCCAGAAAATATATATATTTTTAGATGTTTGGTCTGACTAACAGAAGCAAAACAATCCACTCTCCCACCTGCTCTCCTCTCCTTCCAGCAGTTTCCTGTACGTGGCGATCTCGATGTCCAGGGCCATCTTGACATTCAGGAGGTCTTGGTACTCCCGGAGGTGACGAGTCATCTCGCCCTTCATGTGGCCCATGTCCTCCTCCAAACGGACGATGCTGTCTTGGTAACCATTGGTATCCATGGAGAAGTTCTCCTCCACCTCCCTCAGCTGGCGCTCCAAGGACTCATTCTGGGACGACAGCCAGGGAGGGGAGCGAGTGATACAAAGTGGTGCAAATTAATTCTGCACAGATGTGTTCAGTGCAGTGTTGTTTTTTGGCAGCAAAATTTGATTTTAGTTTTAGTCAGTCTCTTGAATAGTTTTCATTTAGTTTTAGTCACATTTTAGTCACCTGGAATGTCTTAGTGTTAGTCTAGTTTTAGTCAACTAAATATCATAATCCTAGTTCAGTTACCCATAATATGCCCTTAAGGACAGGTCATTTGTCACCATACACCACCATTATGTCTAGTCAGCTGTTTTGGCTAGAATTGTCAGGTGTAGAGCAGGATGCAGTCTAAAATGTTATGTCAGCTTGAAACTCCTTCTCTGCATCTTGTTTGCGATTTATTCACTTGATCCCAGTTTTCCCAAATGACTCACTCTGCTTGTTATTCCTTTTTAAATTTCAGGCAATGAGCTGATGTTGGTATCCTAACCTAAATAACTTTAAGCGATTGAACAGTTAATGTTTCAGGGTCTTAAGGAAACATTAACAAGAGCCAAGACGGATAATGGGCGAATATGCTCTTTCTAGCATTTAGCCTGTAACCAAATATACTGTAGCTATGTAGGTAGCCATGTAGGTAGCTCTTCTTGCAGCTGATGTTGCAAATTAATATTATCGTGCAATGCAAGTGTATATCTCAGTATACTCACAGTTCCTTTGAGGGCATCCACCTCACATGTAAGTGACTGCACCTGGCGTCTATATTCACTGGCATCCTGTTTGGCCAATCTCAAAGCTTCATTATTACGGGCAGCAGTTTCAGTGAGATCAGCAAACTGGCAATCAAAGCAGAGGAAAAAAAAGAGTGGGAGAAGAGGGGAGAGAGAGATGTACCTTAAACCAGTCATGACTCAGATGTTGAATGAATAAAGTGTCAAGTACCATCACGCTGAAGGCAGGCCCCGGAATTAAAACGGTTTAAGAATCACTGCACAACTTGTAACGGACCCACATGGGAGGGTTCTAATTGTCACAATGTGTTGTCCCTAAGGCTTTTATTTTGAAAGGCTTTCTGTCCAAATGTCAGGTCTCAGGCCTTATTTTGACTGTTTCCTGCACAAACTGGTACTGATTACACAGATCAAGATCACCTGTGTGGTGCTGACACCCAGTATGGGGCTAGAAGGAGGCATTAGCTCATAAAACTGTCACTTGCCCACCTCGCTGGTAGAGGAACAGATATTGCCAGATTTGCCACAAGAGGGGAATGGCAAACATGGAGAAGTTTATTTGAGGAAGGGAAGGACGGACAGACGGTCAGACCGCAAAGGAAGGACGGATGGCCCAAACGAGCCCTGGAACAGAACAGTTTTGCACAAGCCACTTTAGCACCGAGCTGGAAAGGGGAAAAAGGTGATACTTTTATTGTTGGTCAATCTTGTATGAGGGATATTGATAATTAGTCTTATTGTTGTATGTATTGTCTGAGGGTTATTTATTTCTATATTGCATGTTTATATGATGGATTAAATATTGTATAGTTTTGTGGATGTGTATATATTCTCATGGATTTTATGGAAAATGTATTATGCCTTTTGATTATGGAATGTTACAGTATATTGATGTAGCCTATGTATGTTATGTCATTTTTCCAGTTTCTACGTTGGGTTCTGAATAAAGAGAAACGTCAAACTCATCAGTCGGCTTTACCCAAATCATTATCCAGCCGGTCCGCTACACAACTTAATTCTCTCAGCTTTCTATACCTTGGACTTGTACCATTCCTCAGACTCCTGGATGTTCTTGGAGGCCAGGCTCTCGTACTGCTGACGGACGTCCCTCAGAGCTGCGGTCAGGTCAGGCTTGGCCACGTCCATGTCCACCTGCACATGCAGCTGCTCCTGGATCTGACTCTGCAGGTCCAGCAGCTCCTGCAGGGGCAACAGGACATTGATACGTTGTCGCAAGACTGTGCCCTTTAGTTGTATTTATTCGCACAATTAAAAAAACGGTACAAAAAGGTAAACTTATTAAATGAGAAAAATAAGTGCAGGTGAGAAAAGAAACCCATAAAGGGCTTATACATGGTTGATGCATGGTTCTCATGAAGATAATAAACAAATAGTAAGTTAGACAAAGTAATCAAACATAAGGTATGACAAACAACAAATACACTTGTGTGCAGTTGAATGTGTGGGTGCATGAGTCTGTGTGTGTGTGTGTGTAAGTGTATGCGTGTCTGTCTGTGTATGCAGAATAAGGCTACATTATATGGTAGAAGCAAGTGGAGAGGCTTGATTCATGAGGCTGAAGTGAAGATGAGGTGTTGACAATAAGTATGTGTGTATTCCAGAGTAATGGACCTCTGTCTTTAAACAATACAGCAGATTTTCAACTGAAATAATTGTTGACGAGACGACTTTCTGACTGCAGCAATTGGGTTCAAGAGAAGGGCTGTGTCTGAGCAGGAATTTTGGCCACACTGTATAATATTGTGATGATGGAACAACTACAATATTCTCTTTATCTAGTTTAGTTCTCTTTATGTGTGTGTGTGTGCGTGCGTGCGTGCGTGCGTGTGCGTTATATGGTACTAAAGTATGCTGTGTCTATTATATCAAATCAAATCAAACTTTATAAAGCACATGACTGTCATCGACCAAAGTGCTGTACAAGTCAAGAAAAAACATATAGCAACAGCAATACAATCAAATAAAAACAATACATCAATGTCAAGTGGGTACATATGAATATAATAGGCACTAAGGTAAGAGGAGCTCAAAATGAAAGGTTGGAAATTAAACTGGGTTATGATTAAAAGCTAGGTCGAAAAAATGGGTTTTAAGCAGAGACTTAAAAGTCTCAATGGACTGGGCGGATCTGATGTAAAGAGGAAGGCTATTCCAGAGCCTAAGGGCAGCCACAGTAAACGCACGGTCTCATTCACATTGTGAATGCTCTGCCTGAAACGTCTGATACGAGTCTCACTTGAGACTTGTATCTTTAATTTGAGATGTATTCTTCTGCAGTCGGTATGTCATGGCATGTTAAAATACACTCACCTCTTCATGCAGCTTCTTGAGGAAGTTGATTTCCTCCTGCAGTGAGTCAACTCTCCTCTCCAGGTCCAGTCTAGCGAGGGCTGCATTGTCCACATCCTGTGCCATGATGACAGTGCTTATCAATAGGGGTGACTTTAATGTGAAGGTAATGTACAGTATGTGCATTATGCACTTGCTGACACAGATTTTTTTTTTTTTTTAAACTGCACTCCCATACATGCCGCACGCACGCGCAGGTCAGCAAGGTCACAAGCACATGCATCCAATATAAACCAACTGTTGTGGGTCTTTCTTGTGTTTTTTTTTTTTTTTTTAAGTGTTCTCCATCAACTGAGCATCTTTCATTCCACCCTGAGTGATTCGATTAAGGGGGATTGGCAACATATGAGCTGCGTGCGTGCGTGCGTGCGTGCGTGCGTGCGTGCGTGCGTGCGTGCGTGCGTGCGTGCGTCTGTGTAAACAGCCTGTCTCTAGCAATCTCACACCCGGGCACAACAGTGTGCTTTGTCAGTGCATTGGCTGGCTGGTAATTGAGGTACTGTATCAGCTCTAAATACAAAAACAAAGTGCGCTATTCAGCACAGTTCCCCAGTGGTGGACGGTAATGAAGTGCATGTACTTACTGCAAGTGCTGTTTTGAGTATCTATGCTTTTCTTGAGTATTTGTATAGAAAAGATCATATTTTGAAAACATTCTTTTATTTTTTTGGTTTAAGTGATTTATTCATAATGTATTTTTATACTTTTGGTTGCAAGACACCAAATTTGTCTTTTGGGTCTCAAGCGGAAAGGTTTTGGGAACACCTGGTCTAACTTTAGCACTGAGATTTTCATTTCTACGACTATGGAGTTGTTCCAGTAGTTCGTTGACTGTGCGGAGGCTTATAATTCACTGTCATTTAAAAATGCTAAACTGTCCTTATGAACACAATTGGCCGTATGTGGGAGGAAAGCCGAGAAGGCAGTCTTTGATGCTGCACCAGCGACTCTGACGGTCTGGGCACCGGCCTGTCAGCACAGCGGTGGTACGTATAGGCGGTGTGAGGAGCATATTTTTCCATATATGCGCTATATCCTCCCGGTGAGGTCTCTTCACTGGCAGGTGAACCAAAATGGGCGGCAGTGACATGACTATACAGATTGTGTGCAGGGATTGGGGAATTCATTCAGGGAATTGGCCTAACAACAAAAATCGGGAGAACAACTTGGAAGTTAATTGGCAACTCTTAAGTGTACAAATAATAATAATAAAACAACTGAACGTGCAGACTCTGTGGCGGGCCTCCCACACAGTAAAATACTGTTAAATGTGAGGGTGTAATAGTCCACTTCACAGATAAATGAACACTGAGGCTTTCACTGTGCAGTCCCCAGACAGACAGTCACATCACATGGTGGCTTGTCAGACTCATCTCGCTCTGATAACCACATTGGGGTCGACACTGTTGCCAGAGCAGTCAGTCGGGCAAAAATTATCTCCTCTTATTGCTGGCCCGATTTAACCCAACAGTCACAACTTGGCCTTTTGTACCAGATGAGGGCCATAGCTCTGTTACAATGCTGTGCTGGATTATAGGGTCAGAAGCTGCTGTTGTGTCATCAGGACAGCACATTCCTCTCCCCCTAGCTCATGATGACCCATAATTGGATAAAGGGAATTTGTTTGAAAATGTGGCTCCTGGTGACAATTCAGTTTTAAGATGTTTGCAAATGTTATGCTTTTCATGATATACATTTCTTGGCTACATTACTTAGTTGTTGCAACCACTTCATTAAGTAGCTTTGTGTGTCCGTGGGTGGCTGGCTGGGTCTGTCCGAGCACGAAAATAGAGTTTGGTTGGTTTTCACAACCAAGTGTCACTGTTGCGCAGCCTAACACACACACACACACACATCACACACACACACACACACACACACACACACACACACATCACACATCACACATCACACACACAGTACACACACACACACACACACACACACACACACACACACACACACACACACACACACACACACACTAACTGTATATATGATGATTTCAGGTGTGACTCAGTACAGTACAGTAGCGAGACCCCCTGGGGACCCCCACACGGTAAGTCTGTCTGAAACGTTTCGGACGTGGGGCGGCTCGCCGGAACCGTCCCGGCCCCCCTCCTGGGGGTCTGGATGTTCCGGGGACCCCCTGGCGACCCCCGGGGACCCCCACACGGTAACTGTGTCATTTCTCGAACGTTTCGGACATGGGGCGGCTTGCCGGAACCTGTTCCTGTGGGTCTGGAAGTTTCGGGGACGTGGGCCTCGGAGGAATAGTGTGTAGTACCTCCGCATGCGTTACGTCCTCCCACTGAAACGCCTAGCTCTCAGGTGAAAAGAAGCACCCTTGATATCAGGAGATGTGATTGGCTGTGCTCTCCCTAGGATCAACTATAGGAGTTCTCACACGTACTGTATGTCAAAACCAATATACGGTATCCATGCTCAAAACTGGACCCAAACCAGCTAGGGGTTCTATAAAGCATGGCAAAACAGCTCAAGGGGTACATGAGACAAAGGTTGGAAACCACTGGAGTAGAATTTACGCAGTAAATCAATAATTAGAAATGGGGGGAATAGAGGAAACTTATCACTAACTAATTGTCACTAATCGTGATAATGGGGCACGTGTTTCTGTTTACATTTTTGCTGTGAGGTAAGGGGACGCTTTGTGTTGATTTTGACAGCAAATTTTGATTTAGTTTTAGTGATATTTTAGTCATCTGAAATGTTTTTGTTAGTCTCGTTTCAGTCGACTAAAATGTATTTTGGCAGGCCTTACGATGGTCGTAATGACTGATTTTAGAGTTCCTTGCATGCTGAAAATAGCCGTTCTACAAGCTCACAACGTGTTGCGCTGCGACGCATTGTGAGCTTAGATAGATCTGCTATTTTCAGCATGCAACCAAACATAAAATGACTTGTCTTTAATAGTTCTATACTGGATGTCTTCTCCACTATAGTCTCTCCCTAACATTTTTATCTAGTTTGTAATTGTTATTATAGTTTTAGTCACGATAGCTTAGTTTTTATTTCGTTTTTATTCCGTTTTCCTGAGTGAAAAAAGATAGTCGACGAATATTTTTCGTCATAGTTTTAGTTGACGAAATCAACACTAGTAGGAGACGCTTTACAAATTGTGCTTTCCACAGTCAAGTGTTCATACCTGTCTGAAGCTCTGCATGTTTGCTTCTGCCTCCTCCCGCAAGCCTATTTCCTCCTGCAACCTATAACAGAGAGAGAGAGAGATTGTTGACATTCTAGTTTCACCCATAGGACCCACTTACTATTCTCTGGCCTCTCTCCAACTCTTGACTGCTTTTCTTTTCCACTGTTCAACAGCATTCATAGATATGCAAACCTTCAGTGAAAAGAGAGGGACCAGGAGAGGGTTGGGGTGGGTGGGTGAATGCATGGCTGCCTGGGGGACCAGGAGAGGGTAGGGGTGGGTGGGTGGGTGGGTGAATGCATGGCTGCCTGGGGGGGCTTTTCAGTTTTCAATGAGCCACAAAGCTGGTGCTGCCATATGACATTTGGCACAGTATGCAAAATGTGCATTTGGTGCACAATTGCACATTTGCTTGATAAACCTATAGGCTAATTAATGTGAAGAATGCTGATCAGTCCTACACTATGGCCTACACCTATCTGACTAGGCTATCCATTCAATTGGTGGGTACAGGCTTTAGTCTCTCATTAGACCGACGACCTATATACCTCAAACCCTAACCTAACCCTATAATGCTCAGTCTGTCAAATAGAGTGTTGTCTGATCCTTCACATATATTATCTCAGAGTATGAGCTGTTGCCCTCTGGTAGACGTTATAGAGCGTGCCGTTGCAAGAGCAACCGCTTCAAACTTTTTGCACTGTTCTCTTGTGAAACTCTGTGATACTATACCTTGTACAATGCTGCTAATGTGTATTGTCTGTCTGTCACTGTTTTAAAACGTTGATGTACTACTGCACTTTTGCCCAAGACAAATTTCCCCTTGTGTTGTGGGACAATAAAGAATATCTCATCTCATCTCATCTCATATAACCGCAAGCACGAGAGCAGCGCATGTTCGACCGTTGTTTCCGCATGTCGGTCCGTTGGTGTGTGTAATCTGCGTGTGCATCCCTCAATGGGCTGCATTGGAAATTAGATAGATAGATAGATAGATAGATAGATAGATAGATAGTAGATACTATATAGATAGATCCTACTTGTCCTTCAGAGTATCGATGTCATCGGTGAGGTTGTCGCGGTGCACCTCCACCCGTGCCTTCTCGTTAGTGAGCAGGTCCACCTGGCGCCGCAGCTCCCTCATCTCCTCCTCGTACAGGTCTCCGATGCGCGACGTTCCTTTGCCCCGGAGCTGGTCCAGCTCCGCCTGCAGCAGCTTGTTCTGCTGCTCCAGGAAGCGCACCTTTTTCCCAGGGGTGGAAATACTACATTTAAATGTTTTTTTGTGGCTTTCGCCTTTTATTTTATTTTTTATTTTTTATGGAGGGACAGACAGTAGGCTGACAGGAAATGGGGAGAGAGATGGGGGGGGATGCAGTAAAGGCCGTCGGGGAGTCGAACCCGTGGCACACTGCCAGACTGGATTACCAGCCAAGGTGCCTGGACCATTGAGCCATGGCCCAGGCGAAATACTACATTTAGGCTATACTCAAGTACAATACAATGTACAATTTTGAGGTATTTGTACTTTACTTGAGTACGTCAAGTTTTCTGTACTTTTACTTCTACTCCACTACATTTCAGAGGCAAATATTGTAGGCCTACTTTTACTCCACTACATTTATTTGACAATTTTAGTTATAGTTATTACTTATTACTTAGATTTTTAATATTATCATAAAATATACTACATTAACAAGTTCAGCCCTATAAACATTTCCATTTGAAAATAGCCGATCTACAGCTCGCAATGCGTCGCACGCACTATGAGCTTTTAGATCTGCTATTTTCAAATGTTTTTTATAGCCTACATTTGAAAACTTGAAGTGCACAATGAGTAGCCTAGTTTTACCTTTGGCACTTTAAGTACATTTTGATACCCTTGTGCATATTTTACTCAAGTCAGTTTTGAATTCCGGCCATTTACTTGTAATGGAGTATTTCCACATTGCAGTACTTTTTCCACCGTGCACCGGCACTGACCTTCTCTATGTAGCTGGCGAAGCGGTCGTTGAGGGACTGCATCTGCGCCTTCTCGTTGGTGCGGTTGGCTTTGAACTCGGTGTTTATGGCGTCGGACAGGGAGAAGTCCAGCGGGCTGTCCGAGGACAGCCGGGGCATGGCGGCGGCCGCCGCGGCGCTGCTGCTCCGGTGCACCCGCTGGCTTCTGGCCGCGTAGCCGTAGGCGGTCTGCGGTGCTGAGGAGAGCCCACCGAACGCCCGGGATGAGGAGGAAGAGGAGCGCAGCATCGGACTGGAGAACTGGCGGCCGGAGTAAGTGGACCGGTTGTTCACTTGGTGTCTTGTTTCCCCGCTAAACATCTTTCTGTACGAAGACTGCTGCGTTCCTGTTTTGAACGACATCTTAATTGTCGCAGTCGAGTAGTTTACTTGTGCAGTTTAAGATGAAAGTTTGTCTGTCTCCTCCTCGGGTTGTGTCCAGCTCTCGTTGCCCCACTGCACCGGTATCCGTGGAGTTCTCCCCTGGTGCAACAATGTCCGCTTACGGGACGAGCTGTTATTTATAGCGGAATAGCGCCCCCGCCATAGTTTCAGTGACACCCTGAGAAATGAGGATCCTATCAAATGGCGGGATACATGATCACTTTTTGACCCTCCCCTAAGTCCCTTTGAATCTATTTATTTCCGATGAACTATCCCCACATTTCCCCAGTGATGCTTAAACTTTTTCAGGAGCCCCCAAAAAAGTATAGGTCCTCCTAGGCTACTGCAACCTATAGGCTACTGGGTAACCTATAGGCTATTTTGCCACAGACCCCACATCTGAAAATATTTTGTGGCATAAACATTTGTGTTGTTTAAAATATTTCAAACATTCCACATTGTTAACATTATTTCAAGATTTTTTTGGAAGTATAAAATAAATTCAAAGTAAAAAAAAAACAGATTTAGTGATTTTTATGCTACATTAATTAACTAATTTTGTTGGAGGTCGTTGCTCCTCAGAGGCCACTTTGAGAACCACTGGTCTATCTATCCCATTTAAGTTCTACATTCATTCAAGATGTATTTTATTCTGAGTAGTTAACTCACTTGCAGTGTGTCGTCGAGTAATACAAGCATTGTATAAAATGTAATTGTGAGTAATGAGTAACTATATCACACGTGATAAATCTAATTGATGAGTGGTAAACAGAGTCTAGAGATTCAATTAAGTTAAGACAGGCCAGTTGCTGTCTTAATTAATTTAAGACAGCAAGTTTGTAACCACACATGGATAGATGAAAGGTCTTGGTCAGTGTGTGAATGTGTGCTGTAGTTGTTGCACTTCTGAGATCATGTGTTTGGTGACAATTCATGGTTAGAAAAGAATCCTCTTTCTATAATTAGGGGTCAAGACCGAAGGGGTGAAGACCCCTTATTGTTTTCGTACGGGTTCCACCATTTTTTGCAGTTTTGGCAGTCCTACTGTGTTGTCGATTTTCCACAAAATTCGTCAATATGGTAGAGGGTCGTGGGAATCGCTCACGAACTGAAGCTCACAGTCATTCGTCAAAGGACCTCTGACCTTTAGGTCTCCCAATGAATCAATTATATGATTTGCTCTTGACGACGTTAAGAAAGCGACGTCAAGGCATTTCGTATAGGCTGGTTAACCACTCCCCCTTGAAATCGCATTTTCATTAATTTGTGTGGAGTCTGGAGTGGACCCTATAATGCATGGTTGGTTGCAGGAGTAAGTAAGGAAGTAATAGTGACATTTGTAGCCTTTGTGGCACTCTAAGTTATGGGTGTTGTGTGTGCACACCGTTGCTGTGATCAAGCCAATGGCGCAGGAGATTAGCTGTTCACAGACGGGCCCACAGACGGACGGACGGACGGGCGGCAGGAGTGCAAGACAGTCTCGGCCATGCGGAGACAACAATGTTGGTATAACTGCTGGTAACTATGTGGACGATTTGTAAAGTCTGGGGTGGAGTGTCTTCCTTGGCCTATTGGCAGCATGCACAAAACGTTTAATGCTGATTAGTCCTAAAATAGATGGAGTCAGAGAGAGAGAGAGAGAGAGGGAGAGAGAGAGGTGTGATGTGGTATGGACCGGTGCATTCAGCCTAAAAAACACCAAAGTCAGCTCTGCCGCAGGCTGTCGCAGGGCTGGTGACGCAGTAAAAGCTGCTCATCAATCTTTCCTTCCTTGCAGTGACTAATCAAAATATCTCAGTGAATGCATGCATGTGTTGCTCTTTCTCAATGTTGCCTATTGTGTCTGTATGCATCTCTCTCATGTGCACCATCTGTCTAGATCTTTATCTCTTTCTCTTATTTCTTGTCCTGCTCTCTCTTTTGCTCTCTCCATCTTTCTCCATCACCCATCGTCACCCCATCCCCCCTACTGTATATGCGTCCCTTTTGGGCGGGAACCCCTTTTGGGCGGGAACCCCTTTTGGGCGGGAATCCCTTTTGGGCCGGAACCCCTTTTTTAACTCAAATCTTTGCTTCTGGGGGAACACTGCATATGACAACATGTTTTCAGATGGGGGTCGGCGGCCAGATACAGATCATTCTGGGGGTCCTTGGCATGAAAATGTTTGAGAACGACTGATATAGAAACATTTCAGAAAACTGTCATGATTTAGAAGACATTTTGTAGAATCGTCCTCAGGTCGAAATGACTCAGGCCATTTTGATGCACTAGATCCATTTGGGGGGCAATGGAAAATAAAATCAGATCATTGCCTCAGTTTTCTTTATGTTACACTGTTCTCAACTATTTTCTTTTTTAAGTTGGGATACTTTTAATCCTACATTTTGACATTTTTTTATACATTCATATCATAAATGTGTTGTGAGTCACCTTTCTCCCATAGTGTATTCCTCGGATTGGTTTGTAAATGTTGTATTTGTATTTGTACTCTGCAGTGGAGATTTGGATAGATCAATGGATGTTGCTGACACACATCACACTGCATAAATAATATATATTTCAAAGATCTGCACAATCTCCATGTTGTGTTGGAGAATGGTTTGTGGTACTGCAAAGTTGGCACTTGCTTAGCTCAATGTTTGCAAACTGAACTCCCTGACCTTGTCTGGGCTCTTTGGTGTGTGTGTGTGTGTGTGTGTGTGTGTGTGTGTGTGTGTGTGTGTGTGTGTGTGTGTGTGTGTGTGTGTGTGTGTGTGTGTGTGTGTGTGTGTGTGTGTGTGTGTGTGTGTGTGTGTGTGTGTGTGTGTGTGTGCGCGTGCGTGCGTGTGCGTGTGTGTGATCAGTGCGATCAGTGCGGGCAGTCATACTGAGTAATTTTATTTTCTTGAAGTTAATTTCCGTTGCCAGGATCAAGCGTTGTAGAAAGCATCAGACATGTCAAAGTATCCTCGGATACCTTGATGTCCATTTCTCAATCAGATTAAGATATCTAATAAAGGGCAGTGGTGGAAAGTACTTTTACTTAAGTACTGTACTTAAGTACAATTTTGAGGTATTTGTAATTTACTTGAGTATTTCCAATTTCCAGTACTTCCAGTACTTCTACTCCACCACTCCCCCTTGAAATCGCCAGGCCACGGCCATTTGTGCACCATTCCAAATGTCTATGACTGACTTCTGTGATCCCTGAAGTAGGCAAGGAGTGTATTTTTGTGGTCCTCCCTTCTATAAGGATAATTCAAAATATATTTATGAATTCTGATTATTATCATTATTTTCATAATGCTGAATCATGATGTCCTGAAATCGCCTGAGTCTTCAGAACCTCAAGGTTTTGAGCAGAGGTATCTCTGATCACTCTAGTGTCTTTTTTAATGTTTTATCCTCTAATAAACTCTGTAAATGATGTGTGTAGATTAGAATATGTCAGGTAGATGAACTTGGCTCATTTTGGGCGGGAACCCCTTTTGGTGTTTCAAGCATTATGTTATACTTTAGCTATTGAAAAATAGCAAATCTACAAGCTCATAGCGCGCCACAGAGTGGCGCGCTATGAGCTTGTATAGGTCTGCTATTTTTGAAAAATCGTGAAAATGTGGTGCACATCTTTGAATATATATTTCAGAGCGAACATATTTAACTAAAATATTGGCTTCTGGGGGGTCCCTGGAACTACATATTTTGAGATGGGGGTCCGTGGCCCAATAGAGATAATTCTGGGGGTCCTTGACATGAAAAAGGTTGAGCACCGCTGACATAGGAACATGGGGTTTTCAGACAAATGTTAGGATTTAGAAGCCTTTTTTTGAATCGACCTCAGTCCAAAATGGGTTAAAGTCGGCTAAAGGCCTTGGAGAACAATAACAATGGATTGGATAATAAATGAGAGGCACGCAAGGGTATAAATACAGACCCTTTGATGCTGCATGGTCCTCACATTGTTTACCCTTATAGAGGGGCCCCTCTATGGGTGAACTGTGGACCCCCTTACATACTGTACAGTACTTACAAAATCTGTGCAAATTACAGCCATTGGCAAGCAGTGTAGGGTAGGTGCATCACAAAATATCCTGCTCCCGGTCCCATCTTGACCTGTTTTGACCTGTGATTTTTCAGCGGTTAGCCAGAGACTGAGAAGGTCTATAAAGACTAGGCACAGGATGGTCACAGCACAGAGCAGAGGATTGTGCGTGGCCGTTGTGTCACCTAATAGAATGCAGACAGTAGGCTGTAATTGTTGTGAGTAACCCAAGCATCCACCAATGGCACACATTTGGGCCAAACATTTCCCCTTATTGCAAATGCTCGGAATTCTATTCCCTTTGTTTTATTCACCCAATTATTCAAAAATAATAATATAATAGTAGTAGTATAGTATAGTTAGACAGATAAGTACACATTTGACTGAGCAATGTTCATTTGCAGACAGTTGACCGGGAGTATCTAAACTTTGACTCAAGTACGGGGGTTGAGTAGTACTTTGGCCACTACTGCTAATAATGTAATCAAAATAAGTCAGCCTCTAAGGGCACGGGGTGCTCAATACTTTGCCCTGTTTCTGGATGTCATCAGCCCAGACCACAGGCGCTGGGCAGCAGAAAGGCATCCTTTGTTTTCATCCCCCTATGATTGTGAATCACCAACCTGCAAGCACCGTAGCCATGGCAATCTGCCCCAGCTTTAAAGGACAGCTTTAGGGGCTTGCACGCTGCAGCATTTAGGGTGATGTTCATAGGGTACAATAATGAATGTGCCGTATTAATTACTGTTGCAAATAATTACGTAGCTACTCTAACTCGGTGACTCTCAAACACATTGTCCCCCAAATGTATTTGGCCGCGGAGCACCATCTGAAAATATTTAGTGACAATGAAGGACCCACTGGGGGTCCCGTTACCCCATGTTGTAACTGCATGTACTGTATTGATGTTTTTTACCTCTGTGGTTCTAACACACTTTATGTCAGGTTTTTTTTCGACATATTTGTTTTAAAAAACAATTTAGTGGAGGCCACAATTCAGTGTGGACTTGTCTGTAGGCCATGACATGGCAGGTTAAGTGGTGGGGGCTGTTACAACACAATGCACAAGTGTCCCCCCCACCCCAGTGAGTGTAGATCAGGATGAATTAAAGCTCTATCTGTGTGCGTGCGTGCGTGCGTGCGTGCGTGCGTGCGTGCGTGCGTGCGTGCGTGCGTGCGTGCGTGCTTTATTCACACACGGTAACATGCATTTCAGAACACAACTGGCTATAGGAGCCTGGGATTGCTTGTGAAGAGGTTCTAAGCTTTTCTATAGACTTTTTCTTTATTTCTCTCTCTCTCTCTCTCTCTCTCTCTCTCTCTCTCTCGCGCGCGCGCGCTCTCTCTCTATTCATAAAAAGGACAGTATAGTCTAGTTTACTTTGGTGGATTCCCGTAGTTACACAACAGAGGAACTGCACAGCGAATGCTATTGTCCACATCGCTATGGTTACAGACTGGGGCCTTGGAAAGTGTCCAACATGTTAATTCTAGGAGAGGAAAAAAAGAAAGGTTCACTGGCAGTGCCCCTACGGTGCCACCCCAGCCCCCTACCTCCCACTACACGTTCAACCACCCACCCACCCATCACATGTCTGTCTTCTCTGAGCGTGTGTGTGTGTGTGTGTGTGTGTGTGTGTGTGTGTGTGTGTGTGTGTGTGTGTGTGTGTGTTTGTGTGTGTGTGTGTGTGTGTGTGTGTGTGTGTGTGTGTGTGTGTGTGTGTGTGTGTGTGTGTGTGTGTGTGTGTGTGTGTGTGTGTGTGTGTGTGTGTGTGTGTGTGTGTGTGTGTGTGTGTGTGTGTGTGTGTGTGTGTGTGTGTGCGCGCCCCATGGGCTTTGTGGCCATATTTGGCTGAAGTTTCATGCTAGCTGCTCTACAGTACCTTGAAAAAGGTTATCTTTGAAAAACAAAGAAGGGTCCCGCACACTGTCAGAAAACTTGCCAAAAATGTGCTCTTTATTTCAACGTTTCGGTCTATTCGACCTTCATCAGGACCGACAAATCCTGATGTCCTGATGAAGGTCGAATAGACCGAAACGTTGAAATAAAGAGCACAATTTTTGGCAAGTTTTCTGACAGTGTGCGGGACCCTTCTTTGTTTTTCAAAAATAACCCTTTTCAGTATGCTTTATTGCCCTACGCACCTGTCAATAGCCTTGAGGTGTGCATCGGCCTTTTGCTAAAAAGCTCTACAGTACCTTGAAATGTTCAGCATACTGACATTCTTTATTTTTTCTTCAAACTCATTTCTGATGATGAAGATCAATGGCCAATATTCTCCTTGACGTATGCTGACACATTTCAACAGTGGCGTAAATTTCTACATAATGGCCTTGACAATTCTGAGTGCTTTTTCCACCACTGCATTTCAAGGCAATCTGTTGTTTTCGAGCAGCCCTCAGGTGTCACATGCACATGTCTCCCTGCATCCGTGGGTTGGGGCTAGCAGCCCTCAGGTGTCACATGCACATGTCTCCCTGCATCCATGGGTTGGGGCTAGCACCCCTCAGGTGTCACATGCACATGTCTCCCTGCACCCATGGGTTGGGGCTAGCACCCCTCAGGTGTCACATGCACATGTCTCCCTGCATCCGTGGGTTGGGGCTACTAGCAGCCCTCAGGTGTCACATGCACATGTCTCCCTGCATCCGTGGGTTGGGGCTAGCACCCCTCAGGTGTCACATGCACATGTCTCCCTGCATCCGTGGGTTGGGGCTACTAGCAGCCCTCAGGTGTCACATGCACATGTCTCCCTGCATCCGTGGGTTGGGGCTAGCAGCCCTCAGGTGTCACATGCACATGTCTCCCTGCATCCATGGGTTGGGGTTAGCACCCCTCAGGTGTCACATGCACATGTCTCCCTGCATCCGTGGGTTGGGGCTACTAGCAGCCCTCAGGTGTCACATGCACATGTCTCCCTGCATCCGTGGGTTGGGGCTACTAGCAGCCCTCAGGTGTCACATGCACATGTCTCCCTGCATCCATGGGTTGGGGCTAGCACCCCTCAGGTGTCACATGCACATGTCTCCCTGCACCCATGGGTTGGGGCTAGCACCCCTCAGGTGTCACATGCACATGTCTCCCTGCACCCATGGGTTGGGGATAGCACCCCTCAGGTGTCACATGCACATGTCTCCCTGCTTCCGTGGGTTGGGGCTAGCACCCCTCAGGTGTCACATGCACATGTCTCCCTGCATCCGTGGGTTGGGGCTAGCACCCCTCAGGTGTCACATGCACATGTCTCCCTGCACCCATGGGTTGGGGATAGCACCCCTCAGGTGTCACATGCACATGTCTCCCTGCTTCCGTGGGTTGGGGCTAGCACCCCTCAGGTGTCACATGCACATGTCTCCCTGCATCCGTGGGTTGGGGCTAGCACCCCTCAGGTGTCACATGCACATGTCTCCCTGCTTCCGTGGGTTGGGGCTAGCACCCCGCAGGTGTCACATGCACATGTCTCCCTGCACCCATGGGTTGGGGCTAGCACCCCTCAGGTGTCACATGCACATGTCTCCCTGCATCCGTGGGTTGGGGCTAGCACCCCTCAGGTGTCACATGCACATGTCTCCCTGCTTCCGTGGGTTGGGGCTAGCACCCCTCAGGTGTCACATGCACATGTCTCCCTGCACCCATGGGTTGGGGCTAGCACCCCTCAGGTGTCACATGCACATGTCTCCCTGCACCCATGGGTTGGGGTTAGCACCCCTCAGGTGTCACATGCACATGTCTCCCTGCATCCGCATGGGTTGGGGCTAGCACCCCTCAGGTGTCACATGCACATGTCTCCCTGCACCCATGGGTTGGGGTTAGCACCCCTCAGGTGTCACATGCACATGTCTCCCTGCATCCGCATGGGTTGGGGCTAGCACCCCTCAGGTGTCACATGCACATGTCTCCCTGCATCCATGGGTTGGGGCTAGCACCCCTCAGGTGTCACATGCACATGTCTCCCTGCACCCATGGGTTGGGGTTAGCACCCCTCAGGTGTCACATGCACATGTCTCCCTGCACCCATGGGTTGGGGTATAGCAGCCCTCAGGTGTCACATGCACATGTCTCCCTGCATCCGTGGGTTGGGGCTAGCACCCCTCAGGTGTCACATGCACATGTCTCCCTGCATCCGCGTGGGTTGGGGCTAGCACCCCTCAGGTGTCACATGCACATGTCTCCCTGCATCCGTGGGTTGGGGCTAGCAGCCCTCAGGTGTCACATGCACATGTCTCCCTGCTTCCGTGGGTTGGGGCTAGCAGCCCTCAGGTGTCACATGCACATGTCTCCCTGCTTCCGTGGGTTGGGGCTAGCACCCCTCAGGTGTCACATGCACATGTCTCCCTGGGGCGACTGAGGCTCAAGAGGTAGGTCTTCCAGGTCGTCCAATGATCCATGGGTCGGCGGTTCGAATCCCGGCTCCTCCTGTCTACATGTCAAACAAAGTGTCCTTGGGCAAGACACTGAACCCCAAATTGCTCCCGATGTGCTGGTTGGTACCTTGCATGGCTTCCGATGCAATCGCTGTATGATATGTGTGTGTGAATGGGTGAATGTGGGTGAATGTAATGCACAATCTATGTAAAGCGCCTTGGATAAAGGTGCTATATAAATGCACCATTTTACCATTTTCCCTGCATCTTTGGGTGTCATTCTAGTCTGACTCTGAATGACAGCAACAGGTGCCGGTCACACTCCTCACTGAAATACCTCAACGACATCACCTGCTCAAGTACTATAGGTGTAACAGAGTGAAATATAAAATATACAGAATTCAAGTCTTATAGGCACGTACATCTCAATTGCATTTTATTTATTTCCAAGTACAAACATTAGACATATTTTGTGACATTGTGGTTCCTTGATTCTTGATCCCTGGCAGTGGTCTTCTTACTCAGCCATGTCCTTACCATGTTAGAAGATAGGACATAATTATTGATGAGATAACAGCATTACTTAATTTACAGAATTGTTATTTCGATCAGCGTTTGACTGTTATCTCATCTATATACCACATCAACACAGCTTGGAATTGTGGACAACATCGTAGGCTATTAAGTTTTGGGTCCGAGAGGCTAAATCTCATCAAATGGTGGTCCATGGTAACCTGACTCCGCCAGATGGGGCAGCAGAGAGTACACTGGGGGGAACCCAGTGTACTCTCTGCTGCCCCATCTGGCGGAGTCAGGTTAGGTCCATGGCTCCAATGGCGAATAAATAATGGACCTTGACATGAAAAAGGTTGACAACCACTGGGTTAAATAGCATAATTAGTCCCTGTAATCATACCTTTTCAGTCACAGTCACGGCCCTACTTGGCTCTCATCTTGTTGAGCTGCGACTCAGCAATGTCAGCACGCTCCTCCGCCTCTTCCAGATCATGCTGCACCTTCCTGAACCTAGACAGGTGACCGTTGACCTGCTCCTCCTGGAAGTTAACACACCTAGTTAACACACCTTCCTGAACCTAGACAGGTGACCGTTGACCTGCTCCTCCTGGAAGTTAACACACCTAGTTAACACACCTTCCTGAACCTAGACAGGTGACAGTTGGCCTGCTCCTCCTGGAAGTTAACACATGTGAAATGTAACACCTTTCAGCATCTCCACTGTGACTATCACAGGGATAATTATGGATTCTAGATGAACGGGGGGGTCTCCAGATGACAGTGAAGTGGCATTTAAAGGTCATGTGACATTAAACAAAAACAAGGTTTTCTTATTATTGTTTTTTAGGTTTTCGGAGCTCAATTACACTCAAATAACCTGAAATTTTAACATTCACTAGATTTTATGTGGTCTGATCTTCCTGTGGACTGATGTAAGAGTTCACAAATCCCATATATGACATAAGAACTTTCCAGCAGATGTCACTGTTGAGGGATTTTGTCGGTTTTCACTGCAGCTCAAAAGGCTTCGGAACACACAGAGAAAACCCCAGACCACAGAAAATCCACTGAATGTTGTTGGTTGGTTATGTGGGTGTAATTGAGGTCATAAAACCCAAAAGAAAAACGGAAAATTGAAATACATTAAAATGAATGTCATGAAATCTTTAATGCAAGCAAAGAAAAAGACCATTACTGCATCAAAGGTAATCAACAAACTGTACTATAAAAACTGGTCAAACATTGGCCAAATTGTCAAATAATAATAAGAAAGGGGCAAAGATTGTGAAAATAGCCTACAAGCTCACAACGCCTCCCAATGTCCCCAAAATAAATCCCCCACAAATGCATAATTTGTTTTGAGGTCCTCAGGAGTCCCCGTGCAGTTCTATATGTTGGGCGATCCCCAGTTCAAATATGATTATTTGGGGGGGGGGGGGGGGGGGGGGGGGGGGGGGGTTGAGAACCACTGGTCTAGGCCTATAATTGCATGATTACTTACAGCCTCCTCCGCCTGCCTCTTGTAGGCCTTCACTTTACACTGCAGCTTGTCCACCAAATCCTGCAGTTTGAACACGTTCTTCTTGTCCTCCTCCGTCTAAAATAGAGTGACAAATGTGTTATTTTATGAACTGCTTGACTTGTACAGTTACGTTATTTATTTTCATTCCCTTGTTTCAGATTCACAGACAGCTATGTTGTTGGGTTGGGGGGGAGAGACTCATACCTGATAGGACAGCTATGTTGTTGGGTTGGGGGGGGGGGGGGAGACTCATACCTGATAGGACAGCTCCTTCACTATGTTGTTGGGTTGGGGGGGGAGAGACTCATACCTGATAGGACAGCTCCTTCACTATGTTGTTGGGTTGGGGGGGGAGAGACTCATACCTGATAGGACAGCTCCTTCACTATGTTGTTGGGTTGGGGGGGGAGAGACTCATACCTGATAGGACAGCTCCTTCACTATGTTGTTGGGTTGGGGGGGGAGAGACTCATACCTGATAGGACAGCTCCTTCACTATGTTGTTGGGTTGGGGGGGGAGAGACTCATACCTGATAGGACAGCTCCTTCACTATGTTGTTGGGTTGGGGGGGGAGAGACTCATACCTGATAGGACAGCTCCTTCACTATGTTGTTGGGTTGGGGGGGGAGAGACTCATACCTGATAGGACAGCTCCTTCACTATGTTGTTGGGTTGGGGGGGGAGAGACTCATACCTGATAGGACAGCTCCTTCACTATGTTGTTGGGTTGGGGGGGGAGAGACTCATACCTGATAGGACAGCTATGTTGTTGGGTTGGGGGGGAGAGACTCATACCTGATAGGACAGCTATGTTGTTGGGTTGGGGGGGGGGGAGACTCATACCTGATAGGACAGCTATGTTGTTGGGTTGGGGGGGGGAGACTCATACCTGATAGGACAGCTATGTTGTTGGGTTGGGGGGGAGAGACTCATACCTGATAGGACAGCTATGTTGTTGGGTTGGGGGGGAGAGACTCATACCTGATAGGACAGCTATGTTGTTGGGTTGGGGGGGAGAGACTCATACCTGATAGGACAGCTATGTTGTTGGGTTGGGGGGGAGAGACTCATACCTGATAGGACAGCTATGTTGTTGGGTTGGGGGGGAGAGACTCATACCTGATAGGACAGCTATGTTGTTGGGTTGGGGGGGAGAGACTCATACCTGATAGGACAGCTATGTTGTTGGGTTGGGGGGGAGAGACTCATACCTGATAGGACAGCTATGTTGTTGGGTTGGGGGGGAGAGACTCATACCTGATAGGACAGCTATGTTGTTGGGTTGGGGGGGGAGAGACTCATACCTGATAGGACAGCTATGTTGTTGGGTTGGGGGGGAGAGACTCATACCTGATAGGACAGCTATGTTGTTGGGTTGGGGGGGAGAGACTCATACCTGATAGGACAGCTATGTTGTTGGGTTGGGGGGGAGAGACTCATACCTGATAGGACAGCTATGTTGTTGGGTTGGGGGGGAGAGACTCATACCTGATAGGACAGCTATGTTGTTGGGTTGGGGGGGAGAGACTCATACCTGATAGGACAGCTATGTTGTTGGGTTGGGGGGGAGAGACTCATACCTGATAGGACAGCTATGTTGTTGGGTTGGGGGGGAGAGACTCATACCTGATAGGACAGCTATGTTGTTGGGTTGGGGGGGGGGGGAGACTCATACCTGATAGGACAGCTATGTTGTTGGGTTGGGGGGGAGAGACTCATACCTGATAGGACAGCTATGTTGTTGGGTTGGGGGGAGAGACTCATACCTGATAGGACAGCTATGTTGTTGGGTTGGGGGGGGGGGGGGGGGGGAGACTCATACCTGATAGGACAGCTCCTTAGCTATGTTGTTGGGTTGGGGGGGAGAGACTCATACCTGATAGGACAGCTATGTTGTTGGGTTGGGGGGGAGAGACTCATACCTGATAGGACAGCTATGTTGTTGGGTTGGGGGGGAGAGACTCATACCTGATAGGACAGCTATGTTGTTGGGTTGGGGGGGGGGGGGGGGGGAGACTCATACCTGATAGGACAGCTCCTTCACCCTCCTCTATGTTCTCCTATGTTGTTGGGTTGGGGGGGGGAGAGACTCATACCTGATAGGACAGCTCCTTCACCCTCCTCTATGTTCTCCTATGTTGTTGGGTTGGGGGGGACAGACTCATACCTGATAGGACAGCTCCTTCACTCTCCTCTCGTACTTGCGAACTCCCTTTATGGCGTCGGCACCGTGTCTCTGCTCGTTGTCCACTTCCACTTCAAGCTCGCGCACCTGAGAAAGAATAGAATGTTGTGTACACATAATTAAAGGTATATTCAGTGATTTGACTTAATTCAAATATCACTTATTTTTTCTTTTTTTCTGGATAATCCTCCCTAGTGTGCTGACCATATAAGGAGTTCCTCCCTGTCCCCAGTGAGCCCCTGGGGTCAAAAAACCCTAGTTTCAGTTTTGGTGGCGGGTGGCAAAACCTTCATCCAATCAGGATGAGAGGGGCCTTCCTCCAATCATGATCGAGTGGGGGCGGGCCTTGGTGCACATGCTGTTGGCCTGTTGCACTTCCCCCCACTGTAGAGCGTCCATGTGCACATTTTGTTACCGGGGCGGACTGGGTGGTTTTCCAAATCACCCAAATCACTGAATGCTCCTTTAATAAGGCTGCAAGGCAACTCATACATTGATGTGCAATTATTTAGATATCAATCTAATCATGAAGGTCCTTATTAATGGTATGATACAGTGTTAATTTTGCAGACAAAAAATGTGAAACTAAATAAAAAACTAACCAAAATAGATTTTAGTCGACTAAATCAACTGTCGATTAAGTAAAACGTTTCAGACAAAAAAACCTAAGAACTAAATACATTTTCTGTCAAAAATGAACACAATTCAAAGTACCCTATCCTCCAGTTTGTGGAGCTGCCTCTTGCCGCCCTTCTCGGCCTCATTGAGACGATGCTGCAGGTCCTTCACTGTGACCTCCAGGTTCATATTCATCCTCTCCATGTGAGCGCTTAAGTCCTGCTCCTTCTGCAGCTCTTCGGCCATCATGGAAGCCTAAGATATACGAGGGAACAGTTTTATATTATGTATTTTACATATGTATTTATTTATTTCATCCATCCATATTCAGCTGCTTATCCAGAGTATGGTCGCTGGGGCAACAGAGAGCTCCAGACGTCCCTTACCCGAGCAACACTGTCCACATCCCGAGGGGGATCCCGAGGCGTTCCTAGGCCAGTGTGGAGATTGAATCCCCCTATCTGGTCCTTGGTCTGCCATGGGGTCTCCTCCCAGTGGGATGTGCAGCAAGGACCTCCCTAAGGAGACGCTCGGGAGGCGTCCATACAGATCGCGAACCACCTAAGCTGACTCCTTTCCAAGTGAAGGAGTCCCTCGTGGATGACAGAACTTCTCACCCTATCTCCAAGGGAGAGGCCAGCAATCCGACTGATGAAACTCATTTCGGCCACTTGATCTTATTCTTTCGGACATGACGCCGCACTTCATCACCATAGGTGAGAGTATAGGAAAGAAGATTGCTTGGTATACGGGGAGGTTCGCCTTCTGACTCAGCTCTCTTTTCGTCACAACAGCGCGGTACAGCGACTGCAATATCGCTCCTTCCGCTCGGATTCTCTGGCTGATCACCTGCTCCGCCCTGCCCTCTCTCGAGAACAAGACCCCGACATACTTAAAGTCTCGTTCCCTACTTGGGAGTGCACAAATTAACCATCGATTTCCTGCTGAGAACCACAGGCCTCAGATTTGGAGACATTTTATTTTATTTGACCTTCATTTTTATACAGGTGAGGCCCCGTTGAGATGCCAGATCTCTTTTACGAAGAAGCCGTGTTCAGGGTAGCAGCAATACAAGACATGTATGTAGATATACTTTATAAGACGATGTACAGTTATTGTTTTACATTCTGCTTACATCAACGATGGCCTTCCTGGCGTTCTCCTCTACACTTCTGAATTCCTGAATAATTTCGTCCACCTCACCGTGGACCTGCACCAGCTCAGCGTCAGTCTTCTTCTTGCTGTTCAGAAGTTTTGTATTCTAAAGGAGAGAAGGAACAGTTAATATTCCAGGACCTACACTGCTACAGTGTCTGATCATCATGCAATTGCAATCTGGGAAAAAAAATATCTATCTATCTGAAAAGAGATCAAAGTAAGGAGTGTTCTTCTTCTCACCTGGGAGTGCAGCAGTCCCAAACGCTCACTGGCATCGATCAACTCCTGCTCGGTAATCTTGCGGCCTCTGTCAGTCTGCTCGAGGGCACTTCTCAGCTCCTCGATCTCGGCCTTCATCAGGCTGTTACTGCGCTCCACTGTGAAGGCTTGTTCCCTGTGGTCATCTTCAGCCTGGAGAGAACCATCAAGCTGCAGTTGGGCATCCTGAGATGACAGAATAATGAAATGTCATAACTGTTGTATTGATTCCTCACACAGCAAGTGGATTCCAGGAACTCTCTGGGTTCCTTTAGGGGGGTCTAAATTACAAGTATATAACTCTAACAGTGTACAAACAGAACCAAATGGACCTTTAAGAGGGAGGGGCTCCCAACATGGTACTTTATCAATTAACTCCTTAACTCTTGAGAGCGTAAAATAAGCGTTAAACACCTGCATTACTTATACTTAACAAGTCTACACAAAAATAATTATTATTTTGATCAACGTTTCCCTGTTATCTCTTCTATGCGGTACCAACATCAATACAGCATGGAATTGTGGACAAAAAATATTCTTTTGTTTTGGGTCTGTGAGTCAAAATCTCATCAAATGATGTCTAGCAGGTGGCACCCATTGTGTTAAGGGGGAGACCTTGAAATCTAAAAGTTGGAGGCCCATTGCTCCACAGCTATGACCAGTACCTTGAGTTGTCCCTGGACGATCCCGAGGTGTTTCTGGGACTCGGCGGCCAGGCGGTTGGCATGGCTCAGCTGAACGTTGGAGTCGTTCAGCTCTCCCTCCATCTTCCTTTTGACCCTCAGGGCCTCGTTCCTGCTCCTGACCTCAGAGTCCAGCTGGCTCTGCATTTCGTCCACCACTCTCTGGCTGTTCCTCCTGATCAGCTCCAGCTCCTCCTGCTTCTCCGAGAGCTTCCTGTCCACCTCGCCCTTCACCTGCTTCAGCTCCAGCTGCACGCGGACCATCTTGGTCTCTTCATGCTCCAAAGTATACTGGAACAATTAAGGTTATTATAGTCAACGAAAACGGGAAAAAAAACATTTTCGTTTAACTGAACTAAATAAAAACTATAATAAAACAAGAATGACTTGGTCATAAGTGCCAGGTGCAGAAAGCTCTCGTTTATCTTTATTATACGGCAATGGTTCCCAAACTTTTCCACGTCAAGGACCCCCAAATTGACACTAACTATCCCGCGGACCACCATTTGAAAAGCTATGCCAGGGACCCCCATGGGAGAAGATGTTTACGGCTCTAGCAGTGATTCTCAACCATTTTAATTTCAAGGACCCCCAGTTTGACATGCATTAGTCTACGGACCCCCATTTAATGGCATTTCTATCTCTGGAACCCCCAATTTATATTGTAAAATCAATGTTAATTTAACTCAGAGTTACAGACCCATAAGGGTCCATTTGGTATCATTTAGCTGGGGACCCCCTGAAACTCCCTCAAGGACCCCTGGGGGTCCCCGGACCCCACTTTGGGAACCACTGATCGACAGTATAATCAGTTTGTGTGCCGCAGCCTCTGCCTCAGCTCACGGCTTCGCGTTGCGGCGTTCAGAGGATGGGTTTTATGGGCAAGTCACCCATTGGCTTAGACTCAGGCAGCCTAGAGACGAGGCAGCCAATCATGAAAAGGTGTCCACTACAGTCGCTACTAGAGGTAGTAGCAAATGTAGTCCAGGCGCTTTTCAAGCACCTGGCGAAAAAATAAAAAAAACACCTGCATTAGGCTTATGTACTGTAAAAGAAAATCTTATTTTGATCAACATTAATTTGCCTGATATCTCTTCTATGGTATACCACATCAATACAGCATAGAATTGTGGACAAAATCTTGTCCAACGACAACAAAATATTCTTTAGTTTTGGGTCTGTGAGTCAAAATCTCATCAAATGATGTCCGTGGCTTCAAATGCTGAATAAATAATGGGCCTGGCCCTTGATATATGAAAAGGGTTGAAAACCTCTGCTTCCTCCAGACCAGAGGAAGCACTCTACAGATGACGTTCTAATCTAAGACATACCTCTGCTTCCTCCATGAGGAAGCACTCTACAGATGACGTTCTAATCTAAGACATACCTCTGCTTCCTCCATGAGGAAGCACTCTACAGATGACGTTCTAATCTAAGACATACCTCTGCTTCCTCCATGAGGAAGCACTCTACAGATGACGTTCTAATCTAAGACGTACCTCTGCTTCCTCCATGAGGAAGCACTCTACAGATGACGTTCTAATCTAAGACATACCTCTGCTTCCTCCAGACCAGAGGAAGCACTCTACAGATGACGTTCTAATCTAAGACATACCTCTGCTTCCTCCATGAGGAAGCACTCTACAGATGACGTTCTAATCTAAGACATACCTCTGCTTCCTCCATGAGGAAGCACTCTACAGATGACGTTCTAATCTAAGACGTACCTCTGCTTCCTCCATGAGGAAGCACTCTACAGATGACGTTCTAATCTAAGACGTACCTCTGCTTCCTCCAGACCAGAGGAAGCACTCTACAGATGACGTTCTAATCTAAGACGTACCTCTGCTTCCTCCAGAGCGGTCACTAACTCAGCCTTCTCAGTCTCCATGGCCTTCATGGTCTTCTCCATCTCATGGATACTCTTACCAGTCTCACCCATCTGTTCCGCCAGGTCTCCAATCTCCTCTATTTTAATAGAAAAAAAATCATTACTAATTGACTGTAAAGCACTGGTACACCATTGTACCCTATATACTCAGTATGGCGTCCTTGGAACAACATATTTTCAGATGGGGGTCGGCGGCCTATTAGGCTATACATATACTTTTTGGGGTCCTTCTTGACATGATATTGAGCACCACTGATACAGAAACATAGGTATTTCAGAAAACTGTCATGATTTAGAAGACATTTTTTTTAATTCCGACGTCAGGCCTAAATGTCCTCCTGGTACCCACGCTGGAGGTTCTTGTTCTCCCTCTTCGTAGTGTCCACCTGATCCAGAGCCTCCTCGTAGTAGTTCCTGGTCTTGAAGAGCTCGGCGCTGAGAGCGCGGGCCTCTTTCTGAGCAGCCTCCAGCTCACACTGTCCCTCCTGCAACTTCTGCTTCCACTCAGTCACAACCTGGAAGGGAGGGCGCTCTTATCATCATACATCATCATACATCCTCATACATCATCATACATCATCTATACATCATCTATACATCATAAAATTCCGGCCAATCACTTTTGGCGTCCTCACTTTTCTGTCCTCACTTTTTATCCTCATTTTTTTAAGCCCTCAGCCAATCAAATCATCACTATGGCGTACGCACACACACACGCACACGCGCGCACACACACACACACACACACACACACACACACACACACACACACACACACACACACACACACACACACACACACACACACACACACACACACACACACACACACACACAGCCCATAAAACACACACACACACACACACACACACACACACACACACACACACACACACACACACACACACACACACACACACACACACACACAAAAGGCTAGAATATGGAGATAAGAGGTTACTTAGGTCGCATTCACACCTCTACTTCGGTAGACTCGATGCGAATGGGCGGAGAAGTTGCATCATTCTTGCATACTTAATTTGCTGCGTTTGCCTTCACACTGCATGGCCGTGTCAAACCACAGTAGGGAACCGCATCAGGGAACGTCATCAATGAGTTCAATTCATAAACTTTACAGTGAAATAGATGGTGTTAACTTAAAAATATATTGTTTGAGTAATAGTTAGGACTTAATAGGACATAAAGTGAGGGTTACGTGGTGCATTCACTTCTAGTCATTTTTACTAGTTGACTAGTTGCCTAGTTTACTAGTCGACTATAGTTGTTTAACTACCTATTTAAGTACTTTTTTTTTTTTTGGAAATAAATAACTACCTATAATTTTTTGGGGAAATAACTATTTGTACATTTAAAAACTGTGTACATTGGTGAATATAGCTATAATCTACCTGATCTTGAAAAAAGACCCCCCCCCCCTTTTTTCTCTTTTTTTTCTTATAAACTAGTCAACTAGTACCAACAAGGTTGACTAGTGGATTTACTAGTCGACTAGTTGAATAGTCGACTAGTTGCTTAATGCCCTATTAAGTGGGTGCAGTGTGTCGTCGGGGATTGGACGTTGTGTAAAGCATTCTGGTGTGAATGCAACCTTATTTTGAGAGGAGCTGATTTCTGAAATGACAATTTAGGCAAGATGGCAAGCACTGTTTCTGAACCTTGTCAAAGTTCCTCTGCTTCTTGTCGAGGTCGGCGGCCATGCTGTTGCTCCTCCCCACGTCGACCATGAGGTCCTCCACCTCACCCTGCAGTCTGTGCTTGGTCTTCTCCAGAGAGACACACTTCGAGTCCACAGCCTCCATCTGCTCCTCGGCCTCCTGGAGACCCTGGGCAAGCTTCTTCCTGTTGGATCATGGAACACAGCGGCAACGTCTCTGATCAGCTGATGATTTTTAGGAATGACTCCCAGCAGTGAGTCAGTAGTGGAAAAAGTAACTCACATTATTTTGTTTTTACTTAATTAATACTTAGAAATGTCATGACGTTCCTGGTAACGTTTATACTCACTTGGCCTCCTGGATCTCGTCGGTGCGCTGCGCGGTGACGCTCTCGTACTTGGCCCTCCACGCGGCCGCCTCGCGGTTGGCCACGGCCGCGGCGCGCTGTAGCTCCACCCTCATGGCCTCCTGCTCCTCCTCCAAACGCTGTAGCTCCGCCCTCATGGCCTCCTGATCCTCCTCCAAACGCTCGCGGAGCAGCTCGACGTCGCAGAGGGACGACTGCAGGCCGTGAGCCAGGGCGCGCTTGGCCTTGACCTCCTCGTCCAGCTGCCTCCTCAGTTCCTCCACCTTTAAAAACCCATTTAGACCCGAGTTAAAAACATTCACTTTGAAATAATATATATTCAAAGATTTGTGCCACATTTTTACGATTTTTCAAAAATAGCAGACCTACAAGCTCGTAGCGCGCCACTCGGTGGCGCGCTATGAGCTTGTAGATCTGCTATTTTTCAATAGCTAAATTATAACATAATGTTTAAAACACCAAAAAGGGTTCCCACCGAAAATGGGTTAAAACCCCATTTAGACCTGAGAACTAATTCTACAAAATGTCTTCTAAATCCTGACAGTTTTCCTGAAAAACCTCAGTTTCTGTCAGTGGTGCTCAACCTTTTTCACGTCAAGGACCCCAAGAACCCCCAACTGAAAATATGTAGTTCCAGGGACCCCCCCGAGAAGCGTTAAAAAGAGTTAAAAACTTAATCTCTGAAAGAATATATATTCAAAGATTTGCGGCACATTTTCAAGATGCGTCGACTGCCGTGGCTATTTTCTAAATTCTTTATACATTTGAAAACTTGGAATGAGACATTCTGCATAATAAGTACTTTCTACATTTGGTACTTAAAGTACTTTTACTTTGAATCCCAGACTTTTACTTGTAACGGAGTAGTTCTAAGTATTGGTACTTTTTTTGATACCTCTTGGGTGTGGAGGATTTTGACGGTGACTTTGCCAGCCTCCTTGCTCAGCATGGAGGCCTTAAGGTACAGCTCCTTGGGGTGCGTCACGTAGCAGGCCATTTCCGGGTCCGTACTCATGGTGGCGGCTACAGAGGGTTCTCTGAAATAACAAAAAGCAGGAGCTCTTGTATGTGTGCTCTTCATGTGGGGTCCAAGTTTCTTAATTACTTCATCATTATCCAACATTGCATGTGGCCAACTAACTGCAACCAAGCTAAGCTATACGTTAACACAGGAATAGAAAATACTACATCAGGGTCCTATTTGTATATGTCTTTAAATGTTTTGATGTGTGTATATACACATCTAAGGAAAGAAATCATCACAGTTAGAAAAAAGGGAATACGTGTAGGCCTACACCCTATACAGTATAGAAAATAATTATTAAGATCATGGAGAAATATAGTTGCAACAGTGATGAAAACCTATAAGACTAAGTCACAGTAAAATAAATGAAACCATACTGAACTGTTTTCTTCTGTGGCAGACAGTAGTGTACCTTTCAACTGGAGCAAGCTGTTATCCTGCTGGCCTGTGCCTTCTGTTTCTCTAGGACCCCTTATATATATGGGTACGGGGGATGCTAAACGGCCAGCAGCTGAAGCAACACTGCCTGTTTGGTTGTGGCCAATTGGATCACGTGCCATTTTATTTCACATAACCGTTTCCCCGCCTATAGACAGAACACCTACATTTGAAGAAGAATTTGACCAAATCCTATAAATCCATGCAATGATGTTTTAATTTTTCTGGGATCATTATTTCAGGCACCTTTCATTAACATGATTTTTTTCATTTTTTACATCCTTTAACTTAACATACTGTTACATAATGTTCATTTAAATATAGTTTTGTTGCCTATATTCCATGCACAGGTGGGAAATGAGTGACTTACTGTAATACAGTGCTATCTGTCAAAGGATGTTTCATGAGAATTCTAATCTATGAGGCTTTGTGAAACTAGATTTTAGTCATATTTTAGTCATGTGAAATGTTTTAAGTCTACAGTTGATCAATCATGTTTCATGAGAATTCTAATATATGAGGCTCTGAACTTATGCCAAACCATTCATCATTGTTATGACTGTTATTTATTTCACTTTGATTTCATTTGTTCTAGCTCAGCATTACAATAGATGGCTGGGCTGTCTCCTTACTGCACACATTAAGGAAAGTTCTCTCACAACTGCAGTGGGGAAAACAACATGCTAAACCATTTCTGCCAAATTAATAAAATATCTACCGATATATTTTTTTGCTTCAGATGATATATCCAATGATGGTATTATAGTAATGCTGACACCTCTCCTTTGTTCTGACACATCACAAGCGATCGTGTTAAATACTCACATGTTAACTTGCTGAAATGACAGCCAACAGCCTCAGGACAAGCATGGCTAAAGGATCAACAGCTGATGGTCAATTGTAGTGTATGTTCTTTGTCTTGTTTGAATAGCCAGTATAGGCCTATATTATTCTTAGAACAAATGCTTGCCAAGTTTATTGCCAACATAGGTGAGGTCTTTTCTGTCTTTCTGATAAGGAGCTTTTATATAACTGTTAGATTTTTTAATTAGACTAATACAATCTGCATTGTGTTGTGCTGATGTGAATGGGCAGTCGAATAAGAATATTATTATTGTTAATTTACATTTTGTAAAATGTTGAACACTTAAAGGGCTATTTCACAGCTGGAAGAAACTGCAGTCACTCAATCTTAATAGTATTAACAGTAGCACAATTTGAAATTTGCGCCCTATGGCCAGAAAACTAATGTAGTCTAAATACAAAGGGAACTCGCTCGCTCGCTCGCTCACTCACTCACTCACTCACTCACTCACTCACTCACTCACTCATCAGAATCAGACCAAAGTGACACCTCCAACACCCACACAAAGGATCAAGGGCTCCTGAAATGTCTGACTCTGAGATAGATCACACCTTGATTCACAAAAGACTTAAGACCACATTCTATTCTGTATCAGACTCTGCTGTGGGAGAGGTGCTGTACCAACATGTATGGTATGGAGCTACAACGCCTCACATGTTGAGTTGTGAGCTTGTAGATCAGCTATGTTCACAATTCTTGCCTCTTTTTTATAAATTATTATTTTACAATTTGGCCAATATTTGTTGATTACTTTTGATGCAGTATAGTCCTAGATGGTCTTTTTCTTTTCTTTCTTTCTTTTAAACTAAAAAGGTCTTAGAGATCCTTAAATTGTCACTTCCCTGTGATCTGGGGACCCCCTCATAATCATGTGGGGACCCCAATGGGGGTCCTGACCCACAGGTTACGTCTCCATCCTGAATGCATACATTTCCAAAGATTACCCCCCCCCCCACACACACACACACCAATGGCATCGCTGTAGTGAACGAAAATAAAAGCCTGGGTACAGAGGCTAGTCAAATCCTAGTCAAACACATGTAGGGTTTCTTCCTGGAGGCTGAGACCTTGACAGTCGAGCGTGCCAATGAAAAAAACTGATATAGTGACATGACATCACAATATCATCCCCTCTAACCCCTCCCCGTTTATCATACAACAGCTGTGGATGCGGCTTCAGTTCAGGTGGATCACCATTCACCACCTACCAGCCAAACCAGGCATATGGTGGGCATGTCCACATACAAATGACATTTTAACAAATACTGTACAGTATTTTGAAAAAAAGTCTTCCTCCTTATATAATAATAATACCTGATGATCATGTTTTAGGGTGGGAAAAAAATCAAGTTAGTTAAAATTAAGCAGTATCGGCAGCTTTTCCGATTGGTATTGGAACAACACTACTTCTGGTCTAACCCCAGATTTAATATGAGAAAAGTGACTAGATGTCCTGGTTTTGCCAGGCCGTATCAAACCGGTTTCAGACTATCCATAAACATGAAAATGGCCTGGTTAGCTGGTTTTCAACATCCACTACCAAAATGTGCTAATTTTTTCACCACATGTTCTGTTGTTCAGTCACTAATTGTGCTAAAATATTTGTCATCAGGTGAATATATAAAAATACAACAAAAACCACAATAAATTGTCAAAAGTAATGAAAAGCTCAATAATGAATAATCAATTGATCAGTGCGAAGAAATTAAACGTTTAAAGTTTATTCAATCATGGTACATTCTTACAAAGCCATGAATCAAATTTTGACGGAAGCTGCCTTTCAATGGATTCTGTTGGACAATCTGTTTTTATATCCATACAATCATTATTTCACAATTGAATTAGAAGAACCTACTGTAACTGTATTACAAAACAATGAACACTACAATTAATTTACAACAGCACATTCTTGAATTAAGTACTTTATTTGGCAGAGTATGTATAGATTGGTTATGGTGGATTTTATGTACCATTGGCATGGTGATATTTTCAATATATAAATGTATACATTCCATCGTATAGTGAACTATTGTATGTACAATCCACCATGTAAGCACTGTACATATATATAGTTAAATGTTGAAAACTGGTGAAGTGGTCCTTTAATGCTATGTTTATTGAGCACTGTCACATTGCAGAGGATGTACAGTATATAAGAAAAAAGGGAAAAATGACTTTTAGAAATACAAATTTACAACAAAAATAATCAAAGTCAATGACAACTTTTAGTGAAAGTGTATGTCTCATTTTTGCCACATATTGTTTTGCATACATCTGTCTTGTATACCAGTGTAAAATAAAGGCACATTTCTTTTAAAGATGTGTTTCTTTGGCATCTGTATATGCTTTATTGCAGATATATGTGTGTATTTCAGGGTAGAGAGACAACACTCCAAGAGAGAGAAGATACAAGAACGCCCATGGTGATCACTGATTACAAATAAGGGCATGGTGTGTGCAGTAGCGCATGGCACCATGTACCCTGTGTGTGTGTGTGTGTGTGTGTGTGTGTGTGTGTGTGTGTGTGCGTGCGTGCGTGCGTGCGTGCGTGCGTGCGTGCGGCCGTCTGTGTGTGTGCGTGCGTGTGCGTGTGTGCGTTTGCAGTGTGCACACATAAACATATACATATAGCTCCCATGCAGTTCCACTTTGTGTTCCTCACAGCTATTGCTCCAAGCTTTATAATATAGGACAGTATCGTCCACCACAACTGTTGTCTCTGGAGTCTTGTGCTTGCAGTACTCCCCCTGCAACACTAGAGGGCTTGTCAGCCTGTGCCACAGCAGAGGAGCACTCCCCCTCAGGATGCACTCTGCTGTCTGCCAGCTTAAACTCCACTGATGTAAACGAAGAAAGGCTGTGATTTGTCTTTGCCCAGGTTTTGCTGGTGTCAACGGTGGGCGAGACCCTGACACCCTTTGCTTTGCTACTACTGCGAGCATCTCCGTTCCCGCTTTTGACACTGACGTCGTCCAAAAAGGGGTCCGAGTCACTCCCGTGTTCCATATTGTAATAGGCACACTTGGGGGTTTGAGGCTTTGCCAGGTCTTCGAGCTCTGACGAAGATATGACGTCGAGGGGTTTGTGCTGCGCCAAATGATCCACCTCGCCGGTGTTCTCCTGACATGAATCTGCGGATGTCGTGTCTGCAGTGCCATACATTCCCTGATTGTCGCTGGAGATTGGAGGGGAATTTCGTATGAGGTGGTTCTCCTTGAGGAGCCACCTACCTTGATCAATGAGAACCCCTTCATTTGAGTCGGCCTCTGTGGAGGCCGAAGCAGGCTCTTTTGAAGGCTTCTTTAATGAGCTTGCTGAGCTGTGATTAGACAGATCCTCCCCTAATGCTTTTGTCCCTGAGTCATAAGTGGAGAAGCTCCCGCCACTCTTTAACGTGGGCCTTTCTGAAAACTGTCCTTGTGACAGTTTTGAGTCGGAGCGCCCCTCACTGTTTAATGTGGGTCTTTCTGATATATGTTCGTGTGACAATTTTGAGTCGGAGCTTCCCTCACTTTTTAATGTGGGTCTTTCTGATATATGTTCGTGTGACAATTTTGAGTTGGAGCTTCCCTCACTGTTTAATGTGGGTCTTTCTGATATATTTCCTTGTGACAATTTTGAGTCGGAGCTTCCCTCACTTTTTAATGTGGGTCTTTCTGATATATGTTCGTGTGACAATTTTGAGTTGGAGCTTCCCTCACTGTTTAATGTGGGTCTTTCTGATATATTTCCTTGTGACAATTTTGAGTCGGAGCTTCCCTCACTTTTTAATGTGGGTCTTTCTGATATATGTTCTTGTGACAATTTTGAGTCGGAGCTTCCCTCACTGTTTAATGTGGGTCTTTCTGATATATGTTCTTGTGACAATTTTGAGTCGGAGCCCCCCTCACTTTTTAACGTGGGCCTTTTTGATATATTTCCTTGTGTTAATTTTGATTTGGTGCGCTCAACGTTTGTTCTCCTATTGGGTTTATCACTCATATGCCTTGCGCCTGTGTAGTTTGGAGACTGACTCTCTGAATTCTCGACACTCTCAGAGAAAATGTCTAAAGATCCTTGAGTCTTGTCGTATCCACCGCTGTCTGACGTCTCCGGCCGATAATCAGTGGATAAATCAGAGGTATTTGGGCTTGGAAGTCGCTTTAGGCGGTACAGGTTATCACTTCTGCTTTTGGGGATTATAAATCGTTTTGTGTGCACTACCTCAGCTTTATCCTGCTCTATCCTAATGTTACCGCGACCATCATATGTGAATATCAGGGCTGAAGATTGAAGGGCAGAGTTAACAAAGTCTAACAATTCCTGTGATATTTCAACTGGGTGGCGTGGGTTGCAGCTTCCGTCCTCGTTCTCATCTCCCTCCCCTTCATCGGTTATATCTTCGTTCATGGTGTCTGAACCGTGACGCATGTCATCCTCTTTCTCATTTTCGGTGTCCTCTGTATCGACATTTGTGTTCTTGTTTTCTTGGTGCTCCTCCCACCTACTCTGTAAATAACAGGCTTCGTCCAATAGCCTTTCATTAGCGGCTTCTTCGTCCTGTTTGTCCTTCTCCCCTCTCTCTTCCTCAGCCCCCTCATCAGACAGGCTGTCCTGTTCTCCTTCCCTTGCTTCCTCAGCCTGCTCTTCCACCCCAACCTCTTCCGCTTGCTCCTCTCCCTCATCCTCCTCCTCTCTGTCTCCCTCCTCCTCCTTACCACTCTCTTCCACTTCACCGCCCCTGCATTCTTCTACATCCTCCTCCTCCTCCTCCTCTGTATTTTTGTCCGTCGCAACCTCGCCCTCCTCCATCTTCTCTTCTTCCCCACTCTCGTCCTCCACCACCACCTTGTCATCCCTCGCTTTCTCATCCCCCTCTTCCTTGTCACTTTCAGCAACTGCCTCTTCTCCTCCCACTTCCTCATCCTCCCCCACAGTGTCCTCCCCCATTTCCTCATGGTTGCCTTCTTCGTGCCTGTCCTCCTCACTCTCCTTCACGTCCTCATCTATAACCCCCTGCTCCTTTTTCTTGGTTCTCTCTTTGATCTCCCTACCCTTATCCTCTGCCCCCATAGCATTTTTCTCGCTGTCACATTCGTTAGGCTCCATTTCTTCTCCTGACTCAGAATGATGTGTTTCTCTTTTTAGCATGGTACTTTCTTCTACCTCCGGTCGGACGTTTCTATTGTGCTGGAGTGTTGACGTAATCTCCTCCCTAAGGTCTTGGGGCATGTTGAGCTCAGCCATGAGCTCATCAATAACCAAATGTTTATCTTCAAATGGGTTGCCCCCTTCAGAAACATCTAATGCAAACTCTGAGCATTTGGGAGACAGGGGTTCACGTTCAAGCCTCTCCCTCAACACTTGGAAATCACTCCAGCGTTCTCTAAGCTTTAACGAGGTTCTGCTTTGGAGATCTGTTAGACTTGCTCTCTGCTCCTCCCCATCCTCAATAGTGGAGATTTTCTGCAAGGATTCCAGCATTAGCATGGCCTCTGAGGTGACTGCAGAATCTGAGTTGGTGTCTTCTGATGTAAAGCCTGCTAAGGTATCTCGCAGAGTCATTACTGACAGAAATGAAAGGAACACTTTGGAGGACGAGCCAAACACTGAGGCCACTTGTGATGAGAAATTGGGTAGATTGCTAGACTTGGATGATTCATCCGTTTCAGTGGCACTTCTGATGGACTGAATTGATGAACACATCTGTTGCAGAACAGGTTCTACCTTTGATTTCAGACGTAAGCGGTTGGATGTGGAAGATGATGAGTCACACTCAACTGGACCAATGCTTTCAGCAGATTTGAGTGTTCTCAGTTGACTCTCATTGTCTACAGGTTCTATAATGACAGTTGGCATCGAGACACCCACTGCTCTCTGTCTATTATTTAGCACACCAGTGGACGTTGTAGGTGCCACGCTGCATACAGGAACAGATAAAGACGTGGATGCAGGGATACCGTCGTCACAATGCGAACAATTGTGTCCCTCTATATTAGCTTGGCATTCACTCTTGTCCTCAGATTCAGAATCACCACCTATCTGAAAAACGACCTTTGGACTAGATGATTGCTCTGTGTCTGCGTCCTCCATGTATGGTGTTTGTATCAAATCCGGCTTCATTTGCTGCAGCCAATTTTCTACATATTGGTGGGGGTCAGACGGCGTTGAAATACTCTCGGTCAATTCTAATGTTTGTTTTGGCATCCTTTTCTCACTCGTGGTTTTTTGCTTGGTCGCCAATGATCTTTTCTTTGTTGCAGTTCTACTCTCATGTGTATGTACATTATGTCCAGTATCTCTAGGAGTTATTTGACTCATATTCAGTTGGCTCTTAGATGACATCCCTTTGGGATTTTCTACATTACGTGATCCAGGTTGTTTCTTTATTGGTGTCCTTTCATCCCTACTTACTTTCTTCTTTGTTTGAAATATTTCTATTCTCTTAACATTACGATCATTTATATTACTTTCTGATGTCTTTCCACTCTTTGAAGACCGTGCCGGGCTTTCCTTTGGTTTTTTACCTGAACTAATTACTGGAGGAGACATTTGCTTCCCGGTAGTTTTCGCTGTTTTCCTTTTCTTTTCACCTTGAACAACATTGGATTTTTTCACAGACTCTGTTTCCTTTAACGGAGATTCATTTTGAGAGTCTGCTACAGTCTGGGCCTCATTATCAGTCAAAGGGGAAAGGTTTTTGCTAATGTTCGGTGTGGGTGCCTTGGGTTCAGATGACAAAGACAACATCTCTTCTTTCTGCCTGTGTAGTGAGTCAGCGATGGATGGCAGGGTAAAATCAACATCACAATCATTGCTAGATGAATGTTGCCCTGAGTCACACGAAGCCGGTTTATTCTGTGGGACTGGAGGAGAACTATGTTCAAACACGCTATCTGTGCTGTATTCCATGTTTGCAGTATAGCTGTCAAAGCAACCCTGCTTCTCGTAAATGTGCATCACAGTCTCTGTAACCTCATCATTTTGTATCTGTAGTACCTCTGCTGTTCCTGGTGACCTGATGGAGGAGTGAGACCCTTTATTGCTAACCCCGGCAGCAGGTGTGGTTTTGCGGGGCTTTGGGACTGGCCTGCTGCTGCTGCTGCTGCTCTGTCTGAGCACACAGTAGCCCTCGGTGAGCTCGCCATCGGCAGTCCTCTCCGTGTAGGAATACTGGCCCAGTGTGCTGCTGGCTTCCACCCCGGACTCCGTCACCGTCTTCACACTCTCCACAGATGCTTTCTTTCTGACGTGTCGAGGACTTGGGGTTGGGTTTTGCTGCGAACTTGATTTGGGTGTTTCTGTCGTGGGACTCATGTCATGGTTCTCTTGTTTGGTTTCATCCTCACTAATACCAGGGTTGTCCCTAGCCATGGAATGGCTCGAGTCAGGTGGACTTTTGCCTGACGTGGACTTTGAGGCACGAACTGTCGTCTTACTAAGGCTGACGCGGCTGAGTGTGGTGGTCCAGTGGAGCATCTCCTCCTCCTTTATGGTCAGACGCACCTTCATCTCCACCGTCATGCTCCCGTCTGGGTTCACGCGGAAGGACTTCTCGATGTCGTCGTCCTGGGGAACAATGCAAGCGCGTCTGTTCTCTGCTCCAGAATGTTCAGAGTTGTCCATGTCAGTGGAGCTGTGGCTTGGTGGGTTGCCTTCGGTTTCAGTCCTCCGTTGGTGACTGTCGGTGCTTCCATTCAGAGACTTGTTGATCTGGTCGACAATGTGCCGTTCTGATGATAATGAGAAATTCCTTGAGGCTCTTCCACTGGATGAAGATTTGTTTTCCTCTTTAATTGCCGATGTATGATATGAGGATATTCCATGAGAGGAAATGGAGAGAGAGAGAGAGAGAGAGAGAGAGAGAGAGAGAGAGAGTGGGGTTAATAAAAGACGTATGAGACATTGAAGTATTGTGTACAGCATCATGTGTACAGCATCATCATTTAAATATAGTGAATATATACTGATTAATGAACACTTACGAGTTAGAGGTTGCATGTCGATTGGCTCTGCAGCCTCTGAGTTCACTAACATCTGTGCCACCTGACCCGTTCTGTGAAAGCTGTGCTTTCCTGATCTGAAGCGTTCACTGCCTGCTGCGACGATGATGCCAGAGCACAAGATCAGGGCAGCAAGCCCGTCAACCTGAAAAGGACGGGGGGGAAAACATTGGTGTCAACAAAGTTAATGGTGTCACTTGTTGATTTAAACGAGATGCATTTAGTTATCCTATGTTTACTGTTGGCTACTGAGTACTGACTCTGAGCTATTTAAGTCCTTATGACTCATTGTGGCTTCAAACGCAGAGGTCTTTTTGCGTTAAAAAAGAGGGGCATAACAATATTTAGTGAGGAGTGATTTTGTCCTTCACACCCGTGTGAAGTGAGGGGCGCTCTTATCATCATACATCATCAATGATGTCATCATACATCATCATACATCATCTCATTCCGGCCAATCACAATTTGCGTCCTCACCTTCGTCTTCAAAGTTTGTGTTTACACGATGTTCGTGTTTACACAAACCCTCAGAGCTGGACATAGGAGGGGCTAGCGCCCCTCAAGAATAAGCTATTTTATATTTTACAATAACAAATAAATAAACAAATGCCGATCAACAAGCTTATCACAATGGCTTGCAATGCCTCACAATGTGACGTGTTCAGAGCTTTTTCCATACAATGGAATTAAATAGGGCTTCATTAAATCTGGACAATATAAAAAAAGCCACCCTCATGTGGTTCTAGTACGCATCTACCTCGCTCTGGATTAAGAGCCTAAATTGTAAATTGTACCTCGACATAAGTGAGTACCATGAGAACAAGCATCATGCACAAACAAAACACCTGTTTGTCTGTATCACTGATGATGGACTGATGTATGGACAGACATTAGGAGAGATATACCAAGGGGTATACAGTAAGGGGTATATACTGTATACTGTATGGTGATGGTCACCAGGGACGTGCAGAGAGTGTTAGAGGGGCAGGGGCTAAAATCCCGTAAGAGGGCACTTTTGGACAAAATAATAGAAAAAATAGCAGATCTACAAGCTCTCAACGCGTCGCAGCGCGATCAGCTATTTTCGGGGCGCAACCCAGCACTCTTTAGCTATAGAGATGCGGTGTATTACGACATGGATTTCTACGTTCAGGAGACTTCGGAAAAAAAGCAATTCTCCTGAAGGCTGCCTTCCGGCATGGAATGGAAAGGAGAGGAGGGCATTTGCATTTCTTTCACTATAGTAAATGCTGCATTCGTGGTCTGGAGAGGGCAGTTGTTTTACAGACGGGTAAAAGGCCAGGGGCTGATGCCCCCTATGATGTCTATGTGTGCACATCCCTGATGGTCACATCAGCACAGTTGTTACTATACGGGCGGCGGTGGCTTAGGGGTAGAGTGGCTGGATGGTAACCGCAAGGTTGCCAGTTCGAACCTGGGCTCCCCCAGAGTTAGTGTCAAAGGGTCCTTGAGCAAGTCGCTGAACCCCTAATTTCTCCTGATGTGCTGGTTGGTGCCTTGCATGGTTTCCGCCGCCATCAGTGTATGAATGTATGTGTGAATGGATGAATGTAATGCACACGCCTTGGATAAAGGCGCTATATAAATGCACCATTTACCATTTACTATATATAAAGATGGTATAGTCTGGTGACCACCAGAGAGACGGGTGACAGCCGGAATGTAGAGGGCACCCCGGGAGCAGTATGGGTTAGCGCCCCAGCCTGCATCCTCCGTGAGGAGGAAGCCCATTCGAGCTGCAAGTGGAGCCTGCAGAACTCAAGAATCCACCACTCCTGAATGAAGTGTCTGGGGCTGGGAGTCTGGTGCAACGCACAGGTCCTTAGCTGTACTCCTGGTGAGAGCAGGAGTGGACCTGGTGAGACGTAGGAGGGGCCCGGACAGGAGGCAACCCACAGAGCCTAGTCCCTCCACATGCCAGAATAGTACCTCTCAGTCCCGGCATAGTAGTTCCGGAGTGGTTCCAATGGATTGTGTGGCCCTGGTCTTTCCCTAGTGTAGTGGGTCTGATCGAGGGTAGCTACTGGGACGTAAGTCGGGACTTGATCACCCCGGCTGGGTCACCCGAGTGAGGGGTATGATGTTTGCGAGACCCAAAACCCCGATGACCTTGCAGGGATACATCACTGAGGATACGTCCCAGTTGCATCCATGCGATGTATTTTCATTCAAAGACATGCTTACAGAGAGAGACTCTTGGGGTAATGGAAGTCAAAGACGTTGGCTGACATGTTATTTGTGCCCAAAGTGGCCACGATACCCCAAACTACATAGTGCTGCTTTAAGCCCTATACTGTATATACTTATTTGAGGGGCGCAAGCCCCTCCTATGCCCAGCTTTGTGTCTGTGTGTGCCCCATAGCAATGATGATTGGTTGAGGGCTTAAAAAGTTAGGATAAAAAGTGAGGACAGAAAAGTGAGGACGCCAAAAGTGATTGGCCGGAATGTGATGATGATAAGAGTGAATAGTTCCAAACTGTGTTGTTCCCAACACACACACACACATGCATGCACACACACGCACACAGACGACGACATTCTCTTGGTTATAATTTTACAGATATTTGTCCGACATGACTCCCATTATGACCAGTGTGGATCTTCTGATCGCATATCATATATGTCAGTTCAGTGCCGGATTAACACCTCTGAGGGCCCCTGGGCACTGTAGCTCGAAGGGCCCCCCTTCACGCGCACGCAACATTTTTGCTGTTTTGGGGCCGTTTTGAGGCGGTTTTATGCCGTTATATTGGCCTATTTCTGGTCGCCTACCCCCCCCCAGAGTGATAGCCAATCTAGCGCATTGTTGCTGCTTTACACACAATTGCACTTTTCAGCTGCCTTCTCACCAACAATAAAACACTAATCTTTTTAGACACCATTTATTTCATTCGGATTAGCAGGGACATTTTCTGTGGAGCTTTTTTGAGGGGCCCCTGGTGCCCAAGGGCCCCTGGGCACGTGCCCAAAGTGCCCATATGGTAGATCCGGCCCTGTGTCAGTTAAACATACTTACTCTTCTGCCATCAGCGGAGTAGAGTTTCAACACAGGGAACTGCATGATCTGGGAAAGGTAATCCAACAAGGCATCAAAGGTCGGCGCAGTCCTTCTCTGCAACACGACTGTTCGCTTGACAGTGGGCTCCCTGTTCTTGATGACCACGAGCCTCTTTGGCGTACGCACCCCCGCTTGCCTCTCGTTGATTCTCCCGATCCTCTTGGTGGTGCCCAATTCTTTCCTTCTGCCGGACCGACCGATCCTGTTGGTGGTGCCCAATTCTTTCCTTCTGTCGGACTGACCGAACGAGGGTCCGTTCCGTCCCCCCCGTCGGCCCACGCTGTCAGACGAGGGTCCGTTCCGTCCCCCCCGTCGGCCCACACTGTCAGACGAGGGTCCGTTCCGTCCCCCCCGTCGGCCCACGCTGTCAGACGAGGGTCCGTTCCGTCCCCCCCGTCGGCCCACGCTGTCAGACGAGGGTCCGTTCCGTCCCCCCCGTCGGCCCACGCTGTCAGACGAGGGTCCGTTCCGTCCCCCCTGTCGGCCCACGCTGTCCGACCGTGTGGTGTCCCACGGTATCTGCTGCCGGTTGACCTTGTCCAGGTTCAGAGGCTTGACCCGTCTCCGGTCGGAGCACACGTACAGTCCCCCGTCGCTTAAGTCCTCCAGGCCCTTGAGTTGGTGGGTCCCGCGGGGCGTGGTGACGGTCCTCACGCCAAACGGCAGAGGCACTTTCTTGGACAGGGCGTCCAGCAGGGCGTCGAATGTCTTGAAGGTGCGGCCGGTGATGACCATGCGGTGCCCGCCGAACGTGTGGTCCCCGCTCTTGTAGAAGCACACTCGTTTGTAGGCGGAGGGGTCGGAGACGGGTTGTTGCAGCTGCTGCAGGGTCCTGGAGGCCGGCGTCTGCACGTCGCTCCCTGAGGTAGGGCCCCCGGCGGGCAGCTCCTCCTTCCCTGAGGACAGGCGCCGGGCGGGCAGCTCTTCGCTCCCCGAGGACGGCTGAAGGGCGGGCAGCTCTACGCTCCCCGAGGACGGCTGCCGGGCGGGCAGCTCTTCGCTCCCCGAGGATGGCTGAAGGGCGGGCAGCTCTACGCTCCCCGAGGACAGCTGCCGGGCGGGCAGCTCTACGGGGGACGAGTTACTCATGTTGTCCAGGGGCTGGCTATATAGGGAGAAAACAGAGAGAGAGAGAGAGAGAGAGAGAGAGAGAGGGGGGGGGGGGGGGGGAGAGAGTGAGGGAAAGAGATGTTACTCATGTTGTCCAGGGGCTGGCTATTGATGATATGCACATGGCTGCCATCATGCCAGAAAGGTGCTACCTAGGTGCAACTTTCCATAGACAGCCCATTCATCCGAACAGAAAAGTCCTATCTATTAAAATAGATAGGAATCTATCTATTAAATAACGTCAAACTCACCAACATTGCAGCTGTATGGAAAGTTTGAATTATCGTCTTACTATATTTTTATTAAACAAACACATTGCAGATTGAAAGAGGATAATTCAAGCTTTCCGTACAGGGGGTCCTTATCATGAAAAGGTTTTGGAAGCACTGTACTAAATTCTTCAAGTCACCCCATGATACAACATACCCTTATGGGAGCAGTATCTTAGTGGCAAATGCTAAATGCTTCTATGTAAACAAAGTACTTTTCATCACCCACTGGCTCACACAACATGAACAATTATTATTATTCTACACATACCAAGGTTGAGCATTAATGGTAAAATGAATGGTGAATGCATTAATCCAACAGCATCTTCGTACCTCCATTGATACAAAACTACCTCTGTGGCCCAGATGATCACTTCGAGCACTCGTGGTGGCAATCACAGCTTTGCCATCTCGCACGGTTTCATAATATAGTGGCATATGTCAAAGTGGTACACTGACTACACTACATAATCTCCACACTGTAACAAGATTCTAAGAAAACAATAAAACAGCAAGTAACGGATAAATACTATTATTATTATTATGTTTCTTTTTTATGTATGTTTTCTGTGTTTTATCAGCTGTAACAATTAAGAGCTATAACTCAAACAGAGCAATGTCTCAAACCAGATTGAGTAATATGTCCACATCCTGCATGCTTTAAAATGCATATATATAAAATATAGCGTATATAGAGAGAGATATTACTTCATAAGAGATGAGTCAACTTGACATGCCATGGATCTCCACACCAAACAGAAGCATGTCATCTACAGTATGAGCATTGAAACTATAGTCATGATTCTAACAGGAACTAAATAAAATGTTGGATAAGGCAAACAAAATGATAGAGAAAATCTCTAAATTAATACACTTACCGTATTTAATATGTTCCATAAATCGTGATGTTATGGCCAAAACGCCATAACAGAGCTAGGCATCTACTACTGCGGTCCTAGAAGCTGCTCAGTGGCGTCCATCCGCCAGGCTATTTCTGGACGAGTAACATCATGGCCAATTTGCTTAATCTTTGCTCAGAGTTAATCAGCATATCATGCTGTGGTGAATAAAGTGTGGGAAAGAACCCGACAGGAATATGGACAACAACTGGCAGGCAACATCAGTGCGTACTTCAAAGTGCATCAAATATATGTGTTGGTATTTATGGATGGTAATTATATTGGAAATAAATATGAATTCTGTAATTTTGGTCCACAAAATTGCATTTTTGTATTATTGATAGAACATACCCCAGTCCATCTAAAACAAAGACATCTGTTTCCAAAGGGATTTTTACTGCATGTATCAAATATAATGTCAAAACTTGTCTAACTCAAAATTGTCAATATAAGATTTGAACTGAATGCAAGAGAGAAAAAGCCAAGTCATTGAGACTAACTGTGCAAATGAGTGATTGAAGCATATTACACTCAATACACTGGTTACATTAAATTGACATTTCCCCTCCTACTCTGTCTAGATATCACGGGTTGGTACTAGTGCCGTTTCTATTTTACCGGCAGCCTCTTAATCAGATTTGAGGAGCCTGCTTGGCCTAATAGGGATTAGGTGAAAGGTTTGACACACTTGTTGACAGCATGAGATACAGCAGAACAAGACCTTACCGTAGTACTTTCGCCTCACAACTAAGTAGGTATACTATTGTTGTAACATCTGAGATATAGAGGAGACTATATATTTTCATACATTGTCTTATATTTATTGCAGTTGTCAAGATTTAATTTATAATAAATATACCAAACTGGATATACTGCAATCTTCACAATGACATAATGTACAATGAAATAAAGCATAAGAGGTGAACAACGTGGTACACTTGTATGATTTGCTTAGACGGTAATGGTTGCATCGTAGTAGGTGAGATGAACTCTCACCCTATGGCAGTTGCTTTACAAACTCGCCCTGACCTGTGTGACCTAACCTAATTGCTTCTGTCACATGTTTCAAGGACAATTTCCCTCAGCACGGAGATGGGCTGCTCGAGGGATTGGTTCACTATAAGTTCACGTAGAGTGGCACGAGAGTGGTTTTGTAAACCTAGTGTCATAATCAACATCACACACCCTCACAGGCCATTTTGATTATGGTCTGTCATATAAGTATAAGCATATAAGTTTAAATTGTCTGTCTGTGACACACTGTCCTTTGATTATTATTACTATTTTTTGAGTTTTGAATACCCCTTTTACTCCCCAAATTAGTCGTTATGCCAATTAATTCCTCCGCACTCACATTTGTGTGTTGTCACTGCTGTCACCTTCTGACTCACCTGCCAGTAAGGCTCTACTACACCAATCGGATGTAGTAGAGCCAGGCTGTACTACACCAATTGGATGTAGTAGAGCCTTGATCCGTCCTACTCCTCCTGCCCAACGCTCTCCCTGCTGACTGACAGGTGCAGTGACAAATATCAACCTCGCCACCCGGCTTCCCACCCCTGAACACCGGTATTCGAATAGATAGACGCTCGACAAAGCTGGATGAACCACAGTGGATTCGAACCCCCAGCCTCTGTGGTGAGCGGGCAAGCAATTTACCACTGAGCCTATAGTAAGGTTACTATAGACACAGAGCCTATAGTAAGGTTACTATAGAGCGTCGCAGTCCCGCCCCCTACCATGGACCAGGAAATTATTCTCCGTTCATTTTCCTCATAGACATTTCAGAAAGTATTTATTTAAAGACGTTTACGCCGCGGACAAAGCCAACTCGAGTCGTGACAAATCATGACAACAAACAAAAAATTTTGGGCCGAACAAATAATTAGAAAGAAGAAAAAAACGGCAGGTTACAACACTTTTTTTGTTTCTTCTTTGTAATTATTTGTTTGGTCCAAAATATTGTTTGTGTTGTCATGAGTTGTCACGACTCGAGTTGGCTTTGTCCGCGGCGTAACCGTCTTTAAATAAATACTTTTTGAAATGTCTATGAGAATAATGCATTGGGTTTCATTTCCTGGTCCATGATAGGGGGCGGGACTGCGACGCTCTATAGTAAGGTTACTATAGACACAGTACCACTGAGCCTATAGTAAGGTTACTATAGACACAGTGGTAAATTGTTCTATAGTAAGGTTACTATAGACACAGTGGTAAATTGTTCTATAGTAAGGTTACTATAGACACAGTGGTAAATTGTTCTATAGTAAGGTTACTATAGACACAGTGGTAAATTGTTCTATAGTAAGGTTACTATAGACACAGTGGTAAATTGTTAAGGTTACTATAGACACAGTGGTAAATTGTTCTATAGTAAGGTTACTATAGACACAGTGGTAAATTGTTCTATAGTAAGGTTACTATAGACACAGTGGTAAATTGTTCTATAGTAAGGTTACTATAGACACAGTGGTAAATTGTTCTATAGTATGGTTACTATAGACACAGTGGTAAATTGTTCTTTGTGATTGTGAGAGAGGCCATCCTTATATAAGAGTACATTTTTAAGTGATTGTCTGGTAGGTTAGGCAATTCCTTATAGGTTCAAAAAGACCAAGGCTTTTATGATTTTATAATGTAGATTGGGGTCCCAGAGATGAAAAACTGTACCAAATCGGGGTCTGCTGCCCTAATACATGTCAATCTGGGGGTCCTTGAATTGAAAAAAGGTTGAGAAGCTCTGTGGGCAAGTCCCAGAAAAGGTAAAGCATCTGAGCAGGTAGAGAGGGAACAAAACCCTTCCAACACAGACAGAGAACTGGAGTGCAAAAGGTCAGGAACTTCATCCCCTGCTGCACCACCTGATTATACCTCATTATCTTAACTGATTATAGTGGCAATGTTTGTCCGGGTAGCTCAGTCGGTATAGAGCACTCGCCTTTCAACCGCTAGGCTGATCCCGGGCACCGCCAACTCTGATATGCCGATCCCAGGCACCGCCAACTCTGATAGGCCGATCCCAGGCGCCGCCAACTCTGCGTATGAGTAGCACGGCTTGAAGTCGTGCAGTAAGTACTGGGAGCCATGGGGTTGTTTTTGGCACCAACATTTTATTTTAGTTTTAGTCATAGTCTTTTGAATAGTTTTCATTAAAGTCCCCTGGAATGTTTTAGTGTTAGGTGACATTCACACCAGAAAGCTTTACTGCGATTAAAACGAATCCTGCTACACATTGTCAGAAACTGCCTCATTCGAATCCTAATGCGCATCAAAGAAACAAATTCTACTTCGACTTACTTACTTACTTACTTACTTACTTATAGTAGCAATTTGTGTAACTGCCAAAGGGCCAAGGCCTATATTCAGTCGGTCTTGTCTTTCACAGTATCGATTCAATGCGTATATGTCTTTGAATTTTGTTGATCGCAATTCATCAACAAGTTACTCTACTCAATGGCACTAAGGAGTAAGGATGCCATACAATGTGTTCAACATACTGTTTACTCTTAATAAAGTTATAATGACAAGCCAACACCCATATCAAAACATGTAGGCCTACTGTAGGCCTAAATACAAATAAGTAATTGTTAAGGCACATAAAGTAATGCACATTTACAATAATGAGGTTTAGGTAAAGTAAAGATAAAGTTAAAACATAACAGTATCATGAGTTACGTGGCTTGCAGCTCAGCTTTTGTTGTGAGATGTCAACTGTTACAGATACACACTGACTCAGGCATTTAAATCAAATCCTTTCTGTTCTAACTGATTTATGTAAGACAATATTTAAATCAAACCACATTTCACATCGAGTGTACATCTGTGCTTTAGTGCAGTGGTTTTCAACCAGTGGTCCGGGGACCACCAGTGGTCCTTGAGGGGGTTCCAGGTGGTCCCCATGCAGCTAAATGATGGAGAGTTGGTAACCAAATGGACCCTTATAGATCTTTAACTCTTGAGAGCGTAAAATTAAACCAAATGGTTTCATGGTTTCATTTTACGCTCTCAAGAGTTAAATTATTGTTAAACATCCACATTACAAGAAGTAGACAAGACGTCTATACACATCAATACAGCATGGAATTGTGGACAATTTTTTTTATTTGGTCTAAGAGGCTAAATCTCATCAAATGGTGGTCCGTTATATGAAATGGGTTAAAAACCACGTAGGCCTACTGCTTTAGTGTATAGCAGCAGGTGACTTGAAGAAGACCCACTGATGCCATCTAATGACAATTTGTGGTATTGTTTTCCTAACAGTTATAAGCTTTCCCCGTCAGTATCCTTCCAATAGATGTCTGATGGTGTCAGTACTAGAAATATACTCTCTGCAAACTTTCAGTGAAAAGGCCAGGGAGGGGAGAGGGGGTGAGCCACGAAGCTTTTTATTTTATTTTATTTTTTGAGGGGCGCCAGCCCTCCTATACACAGGTTTAATGTTTGTCTTTATAGTTCAATGTTTGTTTTGTAAACGCCATTGACAATGAAGGGAAGATTTACGTCATAATGTAACTCATTACGTCATATAATGTTTCTTTTTTTTTTATGGCGTTTAATGTTTGTGTTGGCACCGTTTGTTTTACATCGCCATTACATCACCTAATCAACATGAGTTAGACTTTAATATATTAGCGCCCCTCACTTCACACGGGTGTGATTTTTTGCTTGATAAACCTATGGGCTACTTAACTTGAGGAATGCTGATGTCTATATGTAGATATATATGTAGGCTACGTGTAATATCCATCCAATTGGTTGCACTGGAAAAGTGGAATACTAGAGATTGTTTGATTGATTGATTGATTGATAGATAGATAGATAGATAGATAGATAGATAGATAGATAGATAGATAGATAGATAGATAGATAGATAGATAGATAGATAGATAGATAGATAGATAGATAGATAGATAGGTTAGGAAATTCCATCAAATATGAGAAGAAATTCTTGTAAAAAATGTTGCATGAACATCATTCAACAAATAATATAATACACACACACACACACACACACACACACACACACACACACACACACACACACACACACACACACACACACACACACACACACACACACACACACACACACACACACACACACACACACACACACACACAAGATTGGATACTTAATAAAGTATCCAATCAATCAATCAATCAATCAACCAATCAACCAATCCGCCCTTGACATGATGAACAAGTTTAAGCAGTAGTGGTTCTCAAAGTGGGGGTGGGGCCCCAGGGGGTCCCCTGCTAAATGATAGATAGTTAGGAACCAAATAGACCCTTATGGGTTTGTAACTCAGAGAGCTCTGTACAAATGGAACCAAATGGACCCGTTAACACTCCCAGAGTTAAATTAACAATGATTTTACAATATAAATCAGGGTCCCAGGGATAGAAATGGCATTAAATGGGGAGGGTAGCCTAATGCATCTCAAACTAAATGGGGGTCCGCAGGGCAATTTGGGCCGGGGTCCTTGTCCTTGACATGAAAAAGTTTGAGAACCACAAAGTTTACCATCTGGAGCAGTGCTAAACGTCCACAGTAGGTGGCGGTAATGCTCCATAACCCGCCCATAGCCATAGCGGTGTGCTGTGCTGTGTACCAGTGTTGCCATGTCCGCTTATTATAAGCGACTTTGTGCTTGTTTTCTGTAAAGTTGCTTGGAAATATTGGTAGTTGCGGCTTGCGGTTTATTGGGTCTTGTTTCTAACGTGTAGTTGCTTATTTTGGTCTTGTTTCATAATGTTGTTTTAAACCAGTGATTCTCACACATTTTCATGTCAAGCCACCTCCAGATTAAAATGTATTTGTCCATCTAAGAGTAAGGACTCTAGGCCTACTACATCTAAACATATTTTGTGCCAGGATACCCCCATACAAGATTTATGTTGTTAAAATGTTTCAAAGAATATTCCACATTTTGTCACTTTTGTTTCCCCCATGATTGCTTTGAAAATATAACTCTGAATCAGTCAGGCTTCTTTTTATTTTGGGCTTGTTTTCTGGAAATAAAAACGCCTGGGTTTCCCGAGGCTAGTTTTCATGGACCTGGTTTCTTATTTCTCTCACACGTGTGTGTGAACATGGCAACAGTGAGTCTCTCGTAGTGCCCTGTGTGTGGACGCCTGGGCGGTGTGCCTGACTGTGTGGCTGGCTGGCCTCTTTTGTCATCAGCTTCCATTACTCGTCGAGGAGAGGGACCCATTTGTTTTCTTTTTTTTACGGGTTCCTGCAAAGCAGATCACTCCAACTCAGCCAACAATACATCATGGGCAAAAAGGAAGAAGAGGAGATCATCAGAATCGCCAAGAAAATGGATAAAATGGCCCAGAAGAAGAGCGGGGTGAGAATGAGATGAATGGATGCCATCAGTTTGCTTTGCTGCTCGGTTGCATGGCTACTACTACACGTTAGCGTGTTAGCATTTAGCTGTAGCCTCCTGTGTATAGTATACTACTAGCCTGGCGATGTTAGCCCCAACAACATGTCAACAACAAATCAAACCCATCCGTCAGTTGGCACCCCTTTTAAAGAGCGTCCGCGCCGTCCAAAAATAACTGGATCCAATGCATCAGAAACTATAACTACACGCGAACCTGATCTTCTAAAAAGCTGCCTCTGGTTGGCGGTCCTGCTTTTGTACTTTTGCTTTTTATCGCTCACCTTTTGCCAGAGCTAACATAAGTTAGCCCTGAACACAAGCCGGCTTCTTTTCTTTGTGAATCCCACACAACAAACCAGTCGAGTTTATTTCACGCGTTGACTTGAGTTTATAAAAGTCGTGTTTTTTTGGGGCGGATTCTGGCGATGCATTTGTGAGCACGAAAGAGCTCAATAGCCGCACAAGAATGGTTAGCCAGTTAGCCGTCTATGCTAATAGTTAATCTAGTAAACATTGGGTTGTTGTTGTTGCGTTTCTGATAGAAAGTAGCCTAAAAGCACTGTGATTAGTTCTCTCTCCAATTATTCTAAAGCAGTGGGTCCAGGGGTCCTTGAGGGAGTTCCAGGGGGTCCCCACTCCCCAGCTAATTGATAGATAGTATAACCAAATGGACCCTTATGGGAGACCACCTTATGGGAGACCACCGGTTGGTTCCCAATGGGAACCGGTTCAGTTTTTTGGTTCTTAGTCCATGAGTCAGAGCTCCAAAATTGGAACGTTATATATGAATTTATACCGGTAAGTAAATTCATATATGATAAACCTTCCGCAGTAGTAGCTTTTTCATATTTTCTATTTTTTTGCATATTGTCCTATATAATGCCTCATTTGCATTAATTTAAAATTTGTAATAGAATAAATCATTGTCTTCGTGTAAGTAATCAACTGGGGAAGTTTCATGGTGATAACAATCTAATATACCGGTAGGTATGGTTTTGCACACTCAATTCATAATTAACGTTTCAATTTTGGAATTGACATTTTGGAAAGAATAGCCAATTTAACACAGAGGTGCCCACTCTTCCTTGGTGCCCATTCACTGCCCGCCTGCTAGAAGAAACATGGGGTTACCAAAATCATCAGAGTTCATCCTGCAGTGCAAATCTATAGTTAACCAGGTGTCTTGTGTGCATAATTAATATAGTTGTCTAAAGTAAATGCAGGCGTCACTGATATTGTTTGGGTTTAATCCTCCGCTAGGTGGGAGTTGCACGGCAATAAGTCTCCCTTCAGAATATGTGTGCAAATGTTAATGAGCATTTCTGCTAAAGGAGGAAAGGCACCAACATCTGTAGAATTCATCTTCTGGGGTCAATCAGAAATGAGATCGCATCCTAGTCTGATACTGGGTTCCCATGGTCATGATATTCCTGGAAATATTTTGAAACCAGAAATTACATTTTCCAGACATGGAAAAAGGTTTGGAATGTATAAAGGAACCTGGAAAAATAGTTGGCTATGCATTGTTTGTGGCTATAGATTTTTGTTAAAAAATTAACGTTTCCAAAACATGTATAACATTACACAAAATATGTAACATACGTCGTTATTCGGGCAGCGTGATTGCAGCCCAATGTGTACCAAGTACATGACAAAAATAACAGATCAACAAGCTCAGCGTGCTGCAGTGTGATCCTAGGATAGGCGGTGTAGCAAAACATTTGGCTCAAAATGTAGAATAGAATTATAGCGTTCTATATTCTATGCTTTATTGTTGCTACACTGCCTGTCTTTGGGCATTACACATAGGAGTAAGAGACTCGTTATTGCGCTGAATGATTATTATATATGGAAATTGCGTTAAAATATTCAGGAAAAGTTGTGGAAATTCATTGGTAAAAATGTGTGGGAACCCTGTGATGGGTCTGGTGATATCTGCATTCAATGAATGGGCTACAACTGAGGATTGAAGACCTGAGGCTGATTCTACAAAACTTCGTCACTATGAGCTTGTAGTTCTGCTACTTTTGAATAGTATAAATGACACGGATGCTTTCTCGGTTTTGATGGGCTAAATAAAACGGTATCGCATAGAACTAATAAAGTCTTTAAGGTTGTCCTGAATATTATGGGCTGTATCCGGATTGGCGTTCAAAGCAGTGGGCGTAGTAGGATCTCTGCCAGATCCAAGCCCATAACAAATACATTTAGATTAACCCTGAACTATTAGTCGATCTCTGTTTGTCTGGCAACGTGACCTCTGGGTAGTATGACAGTGAATTATTAATTGGTGGACTGATTGACATCTTTAGAACCCTGCTTCTAGTTGGAAAGCTTAGATTAAACTCCTGGTTCAATGTTATTATATATAAAATAAAATAAATGTAAACATGTGAGCAGGCTGATTCTGAATTTAAACTATTTCTCCCCGCTGCAGTCTGGGGCTTTGGACCTACTCAAGGAGCTGCGATCTATCCCTATGAATCTGGCATTACTTCAGGTATCTTTGCTCATTTCTTTTCTTGCATCTTGATTGCACCGTTTGTATCTGTCGAGGCATTGAAGCAATGTCTTTCTCCAGTCCACTAGAATTGGGATGTCTGTCAATGCCATCCGCAAGCAAAGCACAGATGATGAGGTGACGTCTCTAGCCAAGGCCTTGATCAAATCATGGAAGAAGCTTTTAGGTAATCCCTTTATCATCATTATTACTATTGTCTCCGCCTGTCTTTGCCTGATTGTAATGCTGCCTGCTTTCCCCCCCACTCACTGTAGTACATCAAAGCCAATAGTGTGTGTACTTGATACTCAAATGGCAATTTCTCACTTTTGTCGTGTTTTGTTGAGCTGTCTTGGTGCAACTGTGGTGGTGTTTGACACTGTTTCCTCTGCTTGCCAGACGAGCCTGGAGGTGGAGACAAACCTTCAGAGGAGAAGAGGAAAGAGCCGTCAACGACACCTGCCTCTCCATCGCAGGGAAGCCCAGAGCCCAAAGAGGAAAGGTGAAGGCAACTAAATGCATATCCTACTGTAGCTGTTGTTCAGCATAAGTGCAACAACATTATCTAGGGATTCCCCCTAAAAGTGAATGGGCTTCATTCACAAAGCGTGGGTGTTTCCACATGCAGTCTGATTCATCATTATTATTTGTACTTATTATTTCTACTTTAGAGCCCCCCCCCACACACTCTCTCTCTCACACACACACACACACACACACACACACACACACACACACACACACACACACACACACACACAGTCTGTTGTTTACCTTTGCAAATGAGTTGAAAGAACATCATTTGATGAACCAGTCAGACTGGGTTCAATCTGGGAACCCATTTGCAAAACATCAGAATAAATCTTTGAATGTGCCTCTGGGGCCACTGCCCGTGTCCATGTGTGGAGACCAGAAGATTCACCCTCCTCATGCAGATTTATCTGGTGTCGGTTGCAAGCTATCCGTCCAGCATATGGGATCTTCAATTCGGTAGGGCGTGTAATCGTCGCCCAATCGGAGGACGACGATTAGTCGATTTCAAGCCCTACTTAATTGAAGGCACCTTTTTGACTTCTTTGTATTCACACGGTATTAGGGCATAACCAGACTCCGCCAGATGGGGCAGCAGAGAGTACACTGGGTTCCCCAGTGTACTCTCTGCTGCAGCTAGAGGCGGGATCAGCGGCAGCTAGAGGCGGGATCAAGGCATACACAGTCCTGCCTTGATCCTGCCTCTTGCTGCCGCTGATTGGCCAGGCCGTTTGGTGGCCGGAGCATCAAGTCTGCCTGAGAGTTCCCAGATGGGAGAAGGAGGGGGGAACCCAGTGTACTCTCTGCTGCCCCATCTGGCAGAGTCAGGTTAATTAGGGCATGCCTCCTGACGGAGATCTGTGCTCTGCTTACAGCGTAAGTTTGAGTACTGCACAAGCTCAAGGAGTCACCAGCTTTTTGTGTAATTAACGGAGACAAATTGTAGCAGGTTGTACGCTCTCAGAGTTAAGAATCAATTTTAATGTCGCATCACAGGTTTACAGGTCAAAAGAAGTGGGTGAAATCCATTTTTGTGCAGTTAGTTTTTGTTGCAGTGTAGATTGTAATCACAGAGATGAAGAAAATCATCAAGTGGCCTATTAATGCATATCAAACTGGAGGTTCTTGACGTTCAAAAGCTTGAGATTGAACCAGTGCTGTGTAGACTATAGTGGCATTGCCAGCTAAGAAGTTCTATGTTGTCTTCAACAGCTCCAACAGTAACTCAATGTTCCTTCAACAGCTCCAACAGTAACTCAATGTTCCTTCAACAGCTCCAACAGTAACTCAATGTTCCTTCAACAGCTCCAACCATGGATGGATTAAAGTGAAAATAGTGATAAATTTGGCACAAAATCGAAAGGCCCCCCAAACCCCCCCGAATGTGGCTTTTTTCCCTCCTTTTTTCCAACTGCCCCTAACGGTAAGGCAGAGGGGAATTGAAGTGGATGTAATGGATGCAGTTCAAAGTGAACTTTACTCGGGTATCTAGTTTGTCGCAGTCCGTCCATCCTATTAATGAAAAATGGGCGACAATGATCGGCGATCGAAAATCAGCTAAAGTTGCTGTTTTCAAGTCGTTTTGGCCATTATCTCTGGAACGGAAAGTCCAATCTGCTCAGTTCAAAGCTTGTCGGAAGCGTGACTTTGAGCACATTCTGAATCCAAGCAAGGCCGGAGGCCCCCATTGTCTCAGGGCCCCTTTGCATGTGCACACAATTCCTCCATGGCTCCAACAGTAACTCAATGTCCCTTCAACAGCTCCAACAGTAAACTCAATGTCCCTTCAACAGCTCCAACAGTAAACTCAATGTCCCTTCAACAGCTCCAACAGTAAACTCAATGTCCCTTCAACAGCTCCAACAGTAACTCAATGTCCCTTCAACAGCTCCAACAGTAACTCAATGTCCCTTCAACAGCTCCAACAGTAAACTCAATGTCCCTTCAACAGCTCCAACAGTAAACTCAATGTCCCTTCAACAGCTCCAACAGTAAACTCAATGTCCCTTCAACAGCTCCAACAGTAACTCAATGTCCCTTCAACAGCTCCAACAGTAACTCAATGTCCCTTCAACAGCTCCAACAGTAACTCAATGTCCCTTCAACAGCTCCAACAGTCACTCAATGTCCCTTCAACAGCTCCAACAGTCACTCAATGTCCCTTCGACAGCTCCAACAGTCACTCAATGTCCCTTCGACAGCTCCAACAGTAACTCAATGTCCCTTCAACAGCTCCAACAGTAACTCGAGCAGCAAGAGCGAGCCTGCAGACGTTCCAACCAACAACCTCATCTCCACGTTTCCCCGCGCACCAACCACCTCAGACTCTGTCCGGATCAAGTGCAGAGAGCTGCTGTGCGCCGCGCTGCAAACGGGAGGTAAACCCATTTATTAGAATATGGAAACGGCCAGTGCTGCCTGGCTGTCAGCACAGAGAACTAGAAAAAGTGCCCTTCTGGGCACAGGTCTCCACCAGGAGGATAGGACTGTGTGAGATGTTTAGGAGTAATATAAACATGTTTGCCTTTGATGGCAATTGGATGATTTGAGGCATTTTGTTCCAAAAATGTGTTTTGCAAAAATCAACCTGTTGGTGGCGCTATAACAGGCCAATGTGAAAAGGGTGGGATATATTCCTCAGCCCAGTAAGAAAATGTGTGAAAGATTTCACGTAAATTGCATGCTGCGTTCATGATTTGAGGCTTTTGTTCAAAACGGGGCAATCTTGCAAACTGTGAAAGCCAATTATAGCCAATTATGATGGAATATGAAATATCGGACAGATCCGACTTGAGCACATGACCATAGAGATACTGTGTAACGATTTGTGAGATTTTTGGACAGAATCTGGAGGAGTAATATCAAAAAATGTGTTTTACAAAAGTCGGCCTCCTGGTGGCGCTATAAAAGGCAGATGCGGAAAATGCAGGTCAAAGGTTTGTCCTTGGCCTCTAGGGAGTGTGCATGCAACGTTTCACGCAGATCGGTGCAGTTTTAGGTAAAACATGTGAAAAGCTGCCTCATGGTGGCGCTATAACAGGCCGTTCTGGAAAATGCGGGGCAGAGGTTCATCGTTGGCATCCAGGGAGTGTGTGTGCAAAGTTTGGCATCGACCGGGTTAACGGTGCCGGAGATTAGCTGTACACAGACGGACGGAAGGAAGGACGGACGGACGGACGGACACACGGACGGAGTGCAAAACATACTCTCTCCCCATGCCTTCGGCCTGGTGGAGACAATGATGGGTTTCTGAGTTGTGCTTTAAATTAAATTAAATTAAAAAAATACATGCACGCATGCACACAGATGGACACACCCTCACTTTTTCATCCCTGTCTCTCGTCCTGTTTTCTTTCAGATGACTACATTGCTATTGGTGCTGACTGCGACGAACTTGGGGCACAAATCGAGGAATATATCCTGTTGAATGTTTGCACTCAGTTCACCATGACATTGTTCTTTCTTTTGCCATTTCTGATAGTTCTGAGATTTTCATTGTGGATACCTAATTCATTTAAAGAATGTTTTTTTTTAATCTTCTACTAGCTTTGTATTAGGGATGGGCACGAATAGTTGAATAAGCCGATGTGGAACAGGTTATACATCAAATACAGCACATTGTTCACGCTTATGTGGAAATTATGGATGCATTTAGTTGTGCTTGGCCTTGTTATTTACACTTGTAGTATTCTAAGTAGCTTTGATTCTGAACACCATAAATAACCATAACCTGTCATTGTCTTATGGTGGTGGCACAGAGTTAGGTTGTACTTTGAGCCATTTATTCATACACAACATGCTACAGAATGTTTCCTCAATGTGGAGTATAATATAAGCAATTATATAAATTGCCTACTGTTTTTTTTATTTTTTTAAAGCCCATCCCTAATTTGTACGTCTCCATAGGTGCTGCATTGTCGGTAATGCATAGCATTCCACCAAATTGCTTAGTAATATTTGTTTAAGCTTAAAACTTCCTTGACTTGCCATCACTTATCCACCAAGAGTTCAAGTGTACCGACATGAAATTCAAGAACCGAGTGCGGAGCCGCATCTCCAACCTAAAGGACGTGAAGAACCCCAACCTGAGGAGGACTGTGCTGTGTGGGAACGTGTCCCCCGAACGCATGGCCAAGATGACGGCAGAGGTCGGTTAGACCTGAAAACCATTCTAAAAATGTCTTCTAAATCATGACAGTTTTCTGAAAAACGTTTCGATGTCAGTGGTTCTCAAACATTTTCATGTCAAGGACCCCCAAATATATGTGTAATTGGCCGCCAAACCACATCTGAAAATGTGTTGTTCCACGGACCCCCCCAGAATCAAAGATTTGAGTTAAAAATGTTTGCTCTGAAAGAATATATATTCAAAGATTTGCGCCACATTTTTGCGATTTTAAAAAAATAGCAGACCTACAAGTTTATAGCGGGGCACCTAATGCCGCGCTATAAGCTTGTAGGTCTGCTATTTTTAAATAGCTAAAGTATAACATAATGCTAAAACACCAAAAGGGGTTCCCGTTCAGAATGGGCTAGAGCAAAACAGTAAACACTTGAGCACGAGCACTTCACATGGAAATCTCTGGAAAGTGTTATGTAGGATTTCAGCCCGATCTCACCCAAACGTGGTGAAATAACACAGATTGGCAATTCCGTAAATACAGTACTAGTGAACTGTGAAAGTGAACACTTTCCAGATAATTCCATGTGAAGTGCTTGTGCTCAAGTGGGCTGAGGCGGCTCAATCACACTTTGCAACGTTTGCCACGGCAACTCGATCGCTTTAGCTCGCTCGGTGGTGGCTCAAGTTTCGCTTGAGACAGTGCCCCTCGATTTAACCATTGGCAAAACCCTCGGCTGCCTCAAAATTTAAACCTTATGTACACGTTATCAACCGTTATCAAGACATTGGAATATGGCCATACTGACGTTGTTTTCAGTGCGTGCAGGGCAGTGCAGACATGTCTGGGGCATGGAAAGTAGGGGGGATTAATATTTACTATTCTGTGCCCATCGGCACGCAACTCCAACGGCGCTTAGTCGGCTCTGGCGGCCGTCGCAACGCTCGGCACGGAGACTCACTCGGCTAGCGCCTCGCTCAGTGGTGCCTTAAGTGTCTCATGGCCACCAGAAACGGCGCTCCTCCGTAATGGTCATGGTCACAAATAGCAAGCTCTCCCTACCGTGTCAGTGGTTTCACTTCCGTGTTTCCTAGTATGTCTGATTATCACACATTGGCTCTATTCCAAGGTCCTGATCACGGACAGGACTTGATTATTGGCTGATGACATTCGAAGCGGGTGGAATATGTGGTGGTGTGTTGCTCTGGCCGACTGATGGCATTCTGATTTATTGTCGTTTATTGCCTAATTGTTCTTGCAGGAAATGGCCAGCGACGAGCTGAGGGAGATGAGAAAGAACTTGACCAAAGAGGCTGTCAGGGACCACCAGTTATCCACCACCGGAGGCACACAGTCGGATATGTTTACCTGTGGCAAGTGCAAGGGCAAGAAGTGCACCTATACACAGGTATGAGGATTTCTCTTTACCGTGTTTTTCAACCCTTATCTGTTTCATTGAGACCCGGTTTGATATGAATGTGATTAGGGGTGTACCACTAAAAAGTACTACTATTCGAATAGACACTCCCCAGTCGTTTCATTTCTATCCAATAGCATACTAGCCTACTGCTAAAGCATAACTTATGCTCTTGTCGAGCGATGGTGTCGCTCTCTGAGAAGTTAGAACGGCAGAGAATAGCTGACCTGCAAGCTGACATGGTGTAGTCGTGAGCGTTGTGGTTGTAGTGTCTTGGTATGACTCAGGTTGTGGTTGTAGTGTCTTCGTATTCCCAATCTCAGGACGGGTGCTCTAAACGGGGATCTTCACCAGGGGTCCTCTGGGTGCATACTTAGTTTAGACTAGTCATTGGTTAGACATGGGTTAAGGTTGGGGTGCATACTTAGTTTAGACTAGTCATTGGTTAGACATGGGTTAAGGTTAGGTTTAGGTGTGCTGTGTTATTGCCTCAGTCGAAAAGATCTACAAGCTCACAAGGCCTCTTGTTGTGGGCTTGTGGATCGGCTATTTTCGTCGAAGAGGGAAATGTGGAGGGGGGATAAGTGTAGCCTGGCTTGGCCAGCCTCATAGCGGAGATTCACTGAAGATTCTTCCCTATGCGGGGAGGAAACATCAGTGAACCCTCGCTATGAGTCTGGCCGCGCCAGGCTAGGATAAGTGCACATCAAGTACAGAACCATCTCTCTCTCTCCTGGGTTAGAGGTAGTGGGGGTCCCTGCTTCATCTCTCTCTCCTGGGTTAGAGGTAGTGGGGGTCCCTGCTTCATGTCTCTCTCCTGGGTTAGAGGTAGTGGGGGTCCCTGCTTCATCTCTCTCTCTCCTGGGTTAGAGGTAGGTGGGGTCCCTGCTTCATCTCTCCTGGGTTAGAGGTAGGTGGGGTCCCTGCTTCATCTCTCTCTCCTGGGTTAGAGGTAGTGGGGGTCCCTGCTTCATCTCTCTCTCCTGGGTTAGAGGTAGTGGGGGTCCCTGCTTCATCTCTCTCTCTCCCGGCTTAGAGGTAGTGGGGGTCCCTGCTTCATCTCTCTCTCCTGGGTTAGAGGTAGTGGGGGTCCCTGCTTCATCTCTCTCAGCTTAGAGGTAGTGGGGGTCCCTGCTTCATCTCTCTCTCCTGGGTTAGAGGTAGTGGGGGTCCCTGCTTCATCTCTCTCTCTCCCGGCTTAGAGGTAGTGGGGGTCCCTGCTTCATCTCTCTCTCTCTCCTGGGTTTTAGAGGTAGTGGGGGTCCCTGCTTCATCTCTCTCTCTCCCGGCTTAGAGGTAGTGGGGTCCCTGCTTCATCTCTCTCCTGGCTTAGAGGTAGTGGGGGTCCCTGCTTCATCTCTCTCTCCTGGGTTAGAGGTAGTGGGGGTCTCTGCTTCATCTCTCTCTCCTGGCTTAGAGGTAGTGGGGTCCCTGCTTCATCTCTCTCTCCTGGGTTAGAGGGAGTGGGGGTCCCTGCTTCATCTCTCTCTCCTGGGTTAGAGGTAGTGGGGGTCCCTGCTTCATGTCTCTCTCCTGGGTTAGAGGTAGTGGGGGTCCCTGCTTCATCTCTCTCTCCTGGGTTAGAGGTAGTGGGGGTCCCTGCTTCATCTCTCTCTCCTGGGTTAGAGGTAGTGGGGGTCCCTGCTTCATCTCTCTCCTGGGTTAGAGGTAGTGGGGGTCCCTGCTTCATCTCTCTCTCCTGGGTTAGAGGTAGTGGTGGTCCCTGCTTCATCTCTCTCTCCTGGGTTAGAGGTAGTGGGGGTCCCTGCTTCATCTCTCTCTCCTGGGTTAGAGGTAGTGGGGGTCCCTGCTTCATCTCTCTCTCCTGGGTTAGAGGTAGTGGGGGTCCCTGCTTCATCTCTCTCTCCTGGGTTAGAGGTAGTGGGGGTCTCTGCTTCATCTCTCTCTCCTGGCTTAGAGGTAGTGGGGGTCCCTGCTTCATCTCTCTCTCCTGGCTTAGAGGTAGTGGGGGTCCCTGCTTCATCTCTCTCTCCTGGGTTAGAGGTAGTGGGGGTCCCTGCTTCATCTCTCTCTCCTGGGTTAGAGGTAGTGGGGGTCCCTGCTTCATGTCTCTCTCCTGGGTTAGAGGTAGTGGGGGTCCCTGCTTCATCTCTCTCTCTCCTGGGTTAGAGGTAGTGGGGGTCCCTGCTTCATCTCTCTCTCCTGGGTTAGAGGTAGTGGGGGTCCCTGCTTCATCTCTCTCTCTCCTGGGTTAGAGGTAGTGGGGGCCCCTGCTTCATCTCTCTCTCCTGGGTTAGAGGTAGTGGGGGTCCCTGCTTCATCTCTCTCCTGGGTTAGAGGTAGTGGGGGTCCCTGCTTCATCTCTCTCTCCTGGGTTAGAGGTAGTGGTGGTCCCTGCTTCATCTCTCTCTCCTGGGTTAGAGGTAGTGGGGGTCCCTGCTTCATCTCTCTCTCCTGGGTTAGAGGTAGTGGGGGTCCCTGCTTCATCTCTCTCTCCTGGGTTAGAGGTAGTGGGGGTCCCTGCTTCATCTCTCTCTCCTGGGTTAGAGGTAGTGGGGGTCCCTGCTTCATCTCTCTCTCCTGGGTTAGAGGTAGTGGGGGTCCCTGCTTCATCTCTCTCTCCTGGGTTAGAGGTAGTGGGGGTCCCTGCTTCATCTCTCTCTCCTGGGTTAGAGGTAGTGGGGGTCCCTGCTTCATCTCTCTCTCCTGGGTTAGAGGTAGTGGGGGTCCCTGCTTCATCTCTCTCTCCTGGGTTAGAGGTAGTGGGGGTCCCTGCTTCATCTCTCTCCTGGGTTAGAGGTAGTGGGGGTCCCTGCTTCATCTCTCTCCTGGGTTAGAGGTAGTGGGGGTCCCTGCTTCATCTCTCTCCTGGGTTAGAGGTAGTGGGGGTCCCTGCTTCATCTCTCTCCTGGGTTAGAGGTAGTGGGGGTCCCTGCTTCATCTCTCTCCAGGCTTAGAGGTAGTGGGGGTCCCTGCTTCATCTCTCTCCAGGCTTAGAGGTAGTGGGGGTCCCTGCTTCATCTCTCTCTCCTGGGTTAGAGGTAGTGGGGGTCCCTGCTTCATCTCTCTCTCCCTGCTCTAAACCACCATGCCACTGAGCTGCTTACACTATGGTAGACTACTAGTAGTAAACAAGAAATTATGACATGGTCATATTTGTCAGGTGAAACAGGCGCTTCTCCGTTGTCCCCCTTTTTTTTCTCCCCATATTATTTTAGTAACGTGTCTGTGTCACAACGTTGCGGCCGTTGTTTGCGTTCGTTTCAGACGTTCTGTTCGTGGTTCAGTGACTTCGTTTTGTTGTGGCTTTCCTGCTGTCCATGTAGTTAGCTCATAACATTAGCAGCTGTTGTCGTTTAGAGCTGCGGTCTTAGCGTGGTTGCGGTGCGGCGTTGCCAGACCTCCACGGTGCGGGCAGGGCTTAGGAGGCAGCCAATCATGACTAGGTCGCTACTACGTGATTGGCTACACGAGTGGTGCAGACTCCCCATTGGCTTAGGCCGTGTTTCAGAGTATACCATTGGCTTAGGCAGCATGGCGTCACTCCCATTGATGACTAGGTTGATGACTAGGTCGCTTACATTTCATGAGCTTTTATGTCAGGTTTCACCTGACAAAAACTAAACTGTGTGTGTGTGTGTGTGTTCGTCCGTCCCCAGGTTCAAACTCGCAGTGCTGATGAGCCCATGACCACATTCGTCTTCTGTAATGACTGCGGAAATAGATGGAAGGTATGTTGTGAATGCAAAATATTTACTCATGTACTTGTCTATTTGTGTTTTCTTATTCATACTGAGCTCTGTCTGTTTTACAAAATATGTTCTGTTATGTACATAAATTGTTACCCTTTTTGGTAAAAAAAAACAAACAAAAAACCTTTACTCCATGTCTATAATGAATTACCCAAACACACACAAAACATGCTTATAATGCTGATGATATGCTTGTAAGATTGTAATAGTTATAAGCACTCATAGATAACTCAATGCTTTATAACGGTACTCATAAGTCATGCCATAATATGATGCTGCCTATGCATGCAACATGCAGCATTTTATAATTACTAATAAGGTCAAGAATATAATATAATCATGATACTTCATATTTGCTGGTCACCCACATATCGTTGCTGTCGGGAGGAAACCTCAACTCCATTTTTGAGGTTTTTGATTTTTTTTTGGCATAAATCAGTGCTATTGAACACCCTTACGTCTGTATTATATAATATTGAACCAATGGAAAGTAGTACAAAGTGCTTTGGACAATGGACAAAACCTCTTAACTCCATTGGACCCTCAAAATGTCTGCTAAAGCAACTAACTCCACCACCTCTCCTCCTCTCATGGAAGTTTTCTTAATTTCCTGAAAAATTTATATTTTTCATTTCCTGAAATATTTGAAAAACATTTTGGAGTTTCCTCCCGACAGCAGAGCTATTTTCTTTTCCCCAGCATTATAGTTTATTATAATTCTCATAGCTGTAATGCATTATAATTTACATGTTAACACCTTGGAGGCGCAGGACGGAGATCACCGTCAAGTTCACGGTCAGTTGCCCGAGACGGAGATTGATTAATCTCCGTCCAATTAGTGCTATGAAAACTGATCGCATCGCTCTACAGCCTAGAGGCGCTTGTTGCGCAATCCTCGGTGTTGCACAACAGTGACACGTCATCGAAAATGTTCCCTGCCTGTTTAGCTGACGACAACGAAAATCTTAAAACATTCATAACTCGCGATCTAAATCATCCCGTCTAATTATGAAAAAATATCCTGTGTTTGACGGCCCTCCGCTGTCCAGTCGCTAGTCGCGATAGATTTATTCTTACCTCCCGTTGTCGATCGACTCTAGAGTGGTGTGGCTATTGTTAGCTGCTACACACACATTCACAACAACATCGGGTCCGTCGGTAAAAGTGGTCCGGGCGCTATAAACGATGGGCAGATTTTATTAATGGATTAAATAGGTCCGGGCCCTCAAGGTGTTAACCAGTCGCTGATCCTGGGTCACATGAATGTATGCCTATTTTTTCCGTTTTCGTTTTTTTAAATTTGTATTTATTTATTTCTGTCTTTCTTTTTTTTTCTCCAGTTCTGCTGAATATACAAGCGATATAACCTTGGAATTCAGAGAAGTAGCAAAGTTTCCCGGACCAGGAATCTGTCCGTCTGCAACAGATTGGAAGGTTTATTTTATGTGGTATAACCTGGTGCACAAATTGCCATATAAATACACCACTGCTTTTATTATTTGAATATAATGTTCATAGACGCAGTCTGTTGTCGGGTCCTGCCCCCCCACTCCTCTGTTCAATTGTTTCGATAGACGCAGACTTTCGTTGTCGGGTCCCGCGGCCCGCCACCCTCCGTTCAAATGTTCGATTTTTTGTTTTTAGCTATGTTCGCTGTCGGATATATACGATCAATCTCGTCTCATCTCTTTTACCAACATTTTTTATATGTCGTTTTAACTTTTTTTTTGACAGAACTTACCCACAAGTTACTACCCGTTTTGCTTTGCCCCCCCCTCTCCCCCCACAATGTTTTATTTAATTTCCCAATGAAATGTCATAATTTGATTAAATAGTAAAGAAAATGTCTTTTCATTAGTCTGTGTTGTCCTCCAGCCTCCAATTTATTGTGTGATCTATTTCCGCTTATAGCTCATTTTGTGCATGAACCTTTGTTTGGCGTTATAAAACAGAACAAGCATCCTTTGTTTCAGTCTGAATTTTCGTTGGCTTTTTGCGTTATGTCATTTTACTGTTTACTATGGGTATTAGTAAAAGATATGTCATTTTACTATGGGTATTAGTACAAGATATGTCATTTTACTATGGGTATTAGTACAAGATATGTCATTTTACTATGGGTATTAGTACAAGATTTGCAGACCCAAGCTGTTCAGTTCTGAGTTGAATTGGTGGAATAATTAGCTCATGAATGTGAATATTCATTGTTAATCTGAATAGGGACAGTATAATGTCTTGCTGAACGAGCACACAATTACCTGTTGTGTATTTTGCCAGGTGCAACCACTCGATCGTTTCTGACGAGCGGAAACATATCTCCCTATTTCAACTTTTTTATACATATTTATAAAATAATATCCTACTTCCTTTTATAGTAGTGTCACGCAAAAATAGACAATCCACAAGTCCATTTAAGTTTTCATAATGCTGGTTGTTCATTTCAGCAATCTTTTAAAGAACTTAACCTGCCTGAAATACTTTCAATTGCACTTGGCAGAAGATTATCAGGGTGCAACACTTTATGCAAGTCACTCGGGTCAGTAAAATTATTGTGCTTTATTTTAGAATCAAAATGCCCACAAATCATCATTTTCTTGGAGAGAAACAGAAAAAAAGCTAAACCATATACTGTAAACATTCACATGATTTCTTTAATGTATTAATTATTAAACATACCGCAAAAAATAACACATTTCATATAGGCTAGTAAACAGAAGAAGAAACATTTATAGGCAGTATCACTCCAAACCATTGGCTTAGATTGTGTTCGAGGTTGATCTATGTGATGTAACCATCAGCTCAAATTGCACATATCAAGTAGAAAATGTACTCCCAAATAATCCCATATCGTCACTGTCGGGCAGAAACCTGGTATCTTCACATTTCATCTTTTTGACGTATATTATTTAATTCTTTAAATAAAAGCCCTATTTCATACATCGCTGTAATGCCAATGGTGCGCAAAAGTAGCGAAAATATCTGATCCACAAGCTCACGACACGTCACAATGTGGATCGCCTACTTTCACTACTAAAACATGACGGAATAACTACTGGAATTATATTGGAACTGATTATGTTTTTCCCCCCGATGTCCTTCTGGCAAGTTACCGTTTTGGACATGAGGTTTCCACCTGACGCCTGACAATTTTATACGTAGCCCTGCGACGGACTTAGCCCCCCACATCGACTTACAGTTTTTAGTTAGAAAGGCGAGTAACACTGTTGTAACAACAAAGTATAGGCTTAAAGTAGAAGTAGAAAGTGCCACTGTAGTAGTAGTAGTAGTACACAGATTGGCAGACAGTAGTTCAGATCACCCATAGCCCCATCAGCCTTATGTTGTCAACATCGCCACCATACTGTTTGGTAACACTACCAAAATCGATTAATGTAGTCATGACTAAGGAATATAGACAAAACACATGCAATAACTTGGCCGATGAGGGGAGGGGGGGGGGGGGTGTTGGTGTTCCAGTAACTGACTTAAGAGTGCACGTAGTAATACCCATCCATATGGCAAGTGTTTGAAAACAACTGTTGCCAATGATAAAGATGTCACAAATCTGAATGTCAAGGCACTTCCCCAAATGAGGATATTGTCTTTGAGTGACATGTTTGTGAGGCAACACTAATTTAACTAAAACTAGCATTATACATTTATACATATTATTTGACACTTGGCAACTCCAAATTTTTCGTATGTGGAAAACGTTAAAATGTATGAGCACAGTTTACGTGGTAGCTTTGGTGTCACTGCTAACATGGCCTAACTCTCTGCTGCCCCATCTGGCGGAGTCAGGTTAAACATGGCCTGGTCCCAGAGGCCTTTTTAACCATCAACTAAAATGATAAAATAACAAGGCTTTTTAACCCATGTAGACCTGAAGCCGATTCAGGAGCCGAACAGTTTTCTGGAAAAACCTGTTTCTATGTCAGTGGTGCTCAACCTTTTTTCATCTCAAGGACCCCCAGAATTCTATAGTATTTGGCCGGGTTGCTATTTTTCAATAGCCACATAACGCTTAACAACAAAAGGGGTTCCCGTCCTGAATGGGTTCAACTATAAGTCACAGAATTGCTCACTGTGGCTATGGACCAATGCCACTATTCACTCTATATTAGCAATCTTAAATCTATCTCATTAACATGACAAAGGACTCCATTTCCTATCAAGGAAATGGCCATGCTTATTATAGTTAAGTACTCTCATTTTTCCTCTTCTTAATTGACACGTTATGACTGTGTGCTCGTCCAGAATACTTTTTGTACTGGCTGGTTTTTCCAATATTGGCAATCTTTAATATATAAAAAATAATCTCTTAATTTCTGATGCCTGACTAAATAACAACTACCTTTGAATATTGCAAAATACTATGAGTTGCTTAATGAGTAACATTTGAATGAAATATCCTGTCTCTGATAAAGTTAAATACTAAGGCGTAGGTACAGTAATGTACCTTCCCTTCACTCACCATAACTTGTTAGGGAACCACCAGATTGCACTCTGACAGACATACACAGCAAAATCCTCAGTCTTAGTTTAAGGATTTTGCATTTTGTTTATTCGCTGCATAACCACTAAATCACTTTAAAGGTATATTCAGTGATTTTACTTAATTCAAATATCACTTATTTTTTTCTGGATCATCCTCCCTACTATAGTGTGCTGACCATATAAGGAGTTCCTCCCTGTCCCCAGTGAGCCCCTGGGGTCAAAAACCCCTAGTTTCAGTTTTGGTGGCGGGTGGCAAAGCCTTCATCCAATCAGGATGAGAGGGGCCTTCCTCCAATCATGATCGACCCTTGGTGCACATGCTGTTGGCCTGTTGCACTTCCCCCCCACTGTAGAGCGTGCATGTGCACATTTTGTTACCGGGGCAGACTGGGTGGTTTTCCAAATCACCCAAATCACTGAATGTTCCTTTAACCCTGGCTTCCTTATTTTGGGGCATATAACATTTTGAAAATTGCTCACAAATAGCTCATAACAGTTCTGTTCTGTCCTAAATGATACAGACATTATGACAACGGGGAACCGGTGTGTACCTCCAACGCATTTGGGTTTAGTTTCAGGATACAAATATTACTGCTGAAGGAAGTAGATGAGCTATTTTCAAAAAAGATTTCGCTTAGGGCTTAAGAAGTGGTACAAGAAGTGGAGTTGCCAAGTCACTGTTACAGGTGAGGTTGGCTGACTGAAAACAGGTTGGAACCAAGGTAAACCATACAGTACCCCACAAAGCTGCCTGCAAGTACAGCTAACACTTAGCCTTTGACTTGAGCTTTGATTTTCATACGCAGTAAATAGAATCCCATAAAACACCCACAATTCCCTTTTTCTTTTACTATTTACAAACTCAAATATATAATCTACAGTAGGAATCATTTTCTCCCTCAAACAATCATACAAAAAAAATGACCATAAAAAAAGAAGGAAAGAAAAAAAACGTTCAACACAAATAAAATAGATTATTTCTATCCAAAAGACAACAGGAAACAAATGTATTAGTATTCCTTTGGAGAGTTTTGCTATGTTGAACTGTAGCAGTACTGTCAAGCCCTCGGGAGGTTTTTGAGACCTGAGTGTCTTTCGGTCAGGTGCAGATCACAATAGCGCTGAGATCCCTGGGAGGAGGAGGTTCATGTAATCGTACACTGAACATCTAAAGAAATGGGTCAGGGGAGGGGTGAGGGGTGGGCGTGTGTGTGTGTGGACGGTCGGGGAGTTAATGAGAGTTAAAAAGATCACAGGTCTTCGCCACCCTAAATTTCGGGGGACTGCTCTGACAGGCTGTTGAGCAGGTTTTTGTAGGCAGAGGAGTTCATGTAGCGCGGATACGAGTCTCTTTGCATTAGCGTGTAGATTTGCAGCTGGGCGTCGTCAAACGTGTGAGAGGTGGGCTCCTGCATGTTCCTGTTGATCACCTCGCGCACGCGGGAGTCCAGACTCACCTGGAGTAGAAGAGAAACCAGGGACAGCGTCTCAATGTCCACTGTTCGATGTGTAGTATAGCATACTACACCCTATAGCATACTACACCCTATAGCATACTACACCCTATACATACTACACCCTATACATACTACACCCTAGCATACTACACCCTATAGCATACTACACCCTATACATACTACACCCTAGCATACTACACCCTATACATACTACACCCTATAGCATACTACACCCTATACATACTACACCCTATACATACTACACCCTATAGCATACTACACCCTATAGCATACTACACCTATCCCTATAGAATACTACACCCAATAGCATACTACACCCTATAGCATACTACACCCAATAGCATACTACACCCTATAGCATACTACACCCTATAGCATACTACACCCCAAAATGATAGCCGCGGACCCCCATGAAATTACTTCTTGCCAGGATTTGTGACTTTCATAGCACCCTATAGTGTATATACACTATAGTATAGTGTATACACATAGTTTCATTATATAGAATATTCCTCTGTTAGACGGATGTTAGGTTCTTAGCTTGCTTATGATTCTTGTTGACTATTTCTGTGTATTTGATGTATAGTTACTATATTTACCCAGGGTAACTGGACTAAGCATCAGATACTTGTTTACAGCCAGGCCCTGCTCATAGAACATTTCATGGTAGTGGTTCAATGCCTTGCTCAAGGGCACTTCAGTGGTGGTAATTTTAACGTGCCGGTCCGGGGATACGAACTGGCGACCTTCCGGTATCAAGACCGCTCCGCAAACCGTTCGGTGTGTTGTTCTTGGTTACTGTAAATCATTCTGGATTAAGAGTGTCTGCTAAATTGTTTCAAGATTATTCCAAATTGGTCAAAAACATTTCAAGATTTTTCAGTTTTTCAAAAATAGCTTGTGAGCTATAGATCTGCTATTTCCTAATAGCTGAAATATACAACAGGGTTAAACTGGTTGAAAAGATTTTGATGCTATAGTAAGTAATTTAGCTGGGGAAGCCCCTCAAGGACCCCTGGGGGTCCCCGTCGGGCCCCACTTTGAAAACCACTGACGTTTTAACCTTCACCAGGCTTTCTTCTCTTCCACACAGACCAGGAAAGCCTGGTCGGTGTTACAAAAGTGCCGTGTGAACCGGTCTGGAGCGGATGATATCGCTACGTCATGTTGTAATATTGTTTTGTAGTCATCAGGCAGGAACAATCATCTGGAACTTCCTTTCCCTCAAACCGGAAGAATAACAATAAAAGCACTAGTAGCCTGCAGCTTTTATTGAGAAAAATCGGTTTGAGGGAAAAGGAAGTTCCGGATGATTGTTCCTGCCTGTCGACTACAAAACAATACTACAACATGACGTAGCGATATCATCCGCTCCCGACCAGATCATAAACCAGAAAAGGAATGCTGCCCAGGCTACTGACGTATAGGAAGGTTTTGAAAGTAAATAACCAGACCTCTTTCGGAGAGAGGATGGAGATGTAGTCTTCGTAGATGATCCGGGCCTTCTCCTCGATCGCACCTGTGTTGGTCTCTTCGGTGAACTCGTCGCAGGCTAACCAGAAGAGCATGTTCTCCTCGCTGAACTCCGTGCGAAGGAATTGGCGGAAGGCGGCCCTGCCCACTGGGCAGCACATCAGCTTGTCAAACGACTGACCCCACAAGCGCACCTCCTCCAACGTGGGCTGAGGACTAGAGAGAGAGAGAACAGACAGCAGAGAAGTCTATGATTTTAGCTTTAATTGTTTTTTTTGTTTTGTTTTTCAATTTGTATTATGAAGTTAGGCTTGTCACAGTTATACATAATCGCCTGATCACAATTATTTGAGATCATGGTCACAATAATCTCCAAACTTTTTAAAATAATAATGGAAATAGCCGATCTGATCAGCTATTTGCACTATTCTTATTTTATATTTGAAAGTATATAAATATTAAATGTGATTTCTTATTTGTCATGTCTGCCCTGTGCAATTTTTGCTTACAAAGCCAAATAGAAATGTGATTTTTATTTACAGTATATGCTTCAATGTTCAGTGATGAAAAAAATAAAAACAAATCGGCCTGGGCCAGCCTAACGGTCCGGGTAGCAGCCTGACTGTGTGTGTCGCGGGTTTGAGTCCCGATCCTGACGACATACTTTTCTGTATGTCTTGCCCCCCCATCTCTCTCCCTGTTCCCTGTCAACCTACTGTGATCTATCAAATAAAGGCAAAAAAAACCCAAAAATATATATATATAAAATATATATATAATACACAATGAAATCGTTAATTGCAATTATTTGTAATGATAATGAATTGTCAAGTAACATTTCATTATTATTATGAAGCCATGGATGTGTAGTTTGTCCCTTTGAGACTGACCTGTCCTCACAGTCTTCTTCTTTGACATCGTAAGAGGCCTTTCGATTCCTCTCTTCCCGGTCTTCGTTCCTAATGATGGAAATGACGTAAACAATGCATACACGACACGTTATAGAGACAGAAATCTAAATATTCTCCTTGAGGATTAGAGATGTAAAATCATGATAATGTAACACAAGGCCAGGCCTGAAGCTTATGGTAGTACAGTGCTTATATAAGGTTCTTCTTTCTTTTCTTTTCAAAATCTTTTTATTTCCGTTTTATAACAGTATGGGTGTCAAGTCACAGGTTCATAGAAAAAATAAAAATAAAATATCAGATTTTAGTATCAGTGACTGAGGTAAACAAACGTAGCCTACTGTATGAATCAGAGATCGTGGGCAGACATAATGAAAAGACTGTTATTGTGCAAAACATGCCCCTTCAAGAAAAAATAAAAACATTTTCTCCCCTTCAAGTCCCAATTTAGTATAGCCAATTCCCAATTCCCCAGCCTCTCTACAAGTACTCCATCTCTGCTAACCCCCACAATCAGTCATTGGGAGGGTGAAGAAAGCCTTGGGTCTCCTCCGATACCCGGGCCATCAAGCCAACATCTTCTTTACACCCGACTTATATAAGGTTCTGGACACCTGTCTTTGAGGGGGCAGTCTGACATGTCCGACAACATGCGTGGCTGGTTAAGACCCATGCGTGGTGGGTGAAGACTCACCCGTGGCTCCCGACATGCATTGCCATGTTAAAACTCACCCGTGGGTTTGGGGTAGGGTGTCTGACTAATGCCTGTTGAACTGTTGAACGTCGGACCAAACCCATGCACCCGTCTTTGAACATGTGCATATTAGGGGTGTGCTGAAATATCGATATGGCGATATATATCGATACGTCCTCCCGCGATAAATAATCGATATTGATTATTCAAATATCGATATCGGGAAAACCCCCCCCTTTTTTTTTTTTTTTTTTTGAAATGTTGTTCATAATGAAGTGATGACAACGTGTTTAGAAAAGGAGGAAATGACAGCTAAAATAAAGCAAATCCCACTCAGATTCCACAGCAACCAGAAGTACTGAATTACTGGATGGTGATTTGTCCAAAGTCTCCAAACAGCTTTGTGGGAATACAAAATGCTGCATTTTTTCAGTTCCAAATATTTTGTAGTTGCAGATATTGTGATATATCGTTGATGAAATTTCATACAATATATCGATATATCGCAAATATCGCAATATATCGAATATCGTGATATTATCGTTATCGAGGGCCTAATATCGTGATATATATCGTATCGTGAGGAACCCATATCGTCCCACCCCTAGTGCATATGAAGTAAGGTGAATCGCTAATAACCAAAGGCCTTGCACAGAATGGTGAAGTGAGAGATGAGAAACTCAATTCCATGTCTCAGATGCACAATGCAAGGACAGAAGTCGGTGGGGCCTGCTATACGGATTTAGCTCAGCCAGCCCGCGGCCACCCGCTTCAAGGGTTATCTATCAACCTATAATCACTAGTATGTTCTTATCAAGACCATTCAATGCATACCAGACGAGTCGCCCATTTACCAACTCGCTGGCGGAACTGTGTGGCCTGGTATTCCTAAAGTAACCTAAGTAAATTATGCTTAAACGGTTAAACCTAATCTTATTCCTAACCTTGACCTCAGTAAAACTATGCCTAAACCTAACCCTATACCTAAACGTAACCCCAGTAAAACTATGCCTAACCCTAAACTTATTTCTAACCTTATTCTCAGTAAAACAAGATAAAGAATACAAGAACCGCGGCACCGAGTGGTCGGCGGAAAAAATGGAGGGCGAGATGGATTATGGGCGACCGTGCCTGATACCATTCAATGCAGCCAGTATGGACATTTCCACATACTGCCTACAGCGAGTAGGCGACTAGGAAATGCGGAAGTGAATTCACTGCCGCCATGTCAGCCAGACTGAACACAGTGAGCGGCAGTGGCTCAGGGGTAGAGTGGCTGGATGGTAACCGCAAGGTTGCCAGTTCGAACCCGGGCTCCCCCAGAGTTAGTGTTGAAGTGTCCTTGAGCAAGACACTGAACCCCTAATTGCTCCTGATTGCTCCTGGTTGCTGCCTTGCATGGTTTCCGCCGCCATCGGTGTATGAATGTGTGTGTGAATGGGTGAATGTAATGCACAATCTATGTAAAGCGCCTTGGATGAAGGCGCTATATAAATGCACCATTTACCATTTACCACACAGCGCGTAGATATGAGCTATACTTTGGCAATTTTCTATAGCATTTGAAACCGATCTACAGCAATGTGTATATATAACTACATCACGTTGCAACTGGAAAATAAATACTTGTCAGACCCGTTCAAGTGAATGGCTTACACTAGAGGTACCATCTGTGCAGTCTGAACTGGGAAAATCTGCTTTCTGCTTCGATGCCCCTACTTCATGAAACACTCTACAACAAACACTGAAAATTGGTACCCCAATATCATATGGACAATTTAATAACCTGCTTCTGAACCTCCCTACCTCAATATGTAACTGTTTTTAACTTGTGTTTTGTTTCACTGTCTGTGTATTATGTCTCTATGCCTTACTTGTAGATTTGTTTTGTGTTTTCTGTCTGTCTTACCGGTAATTGTTTTTTATATATGTGATGTCGTCAGCATTGCAAATGAGGGGGAACCTTAATGCTCTTTTCAAGAATAAATAAAGGTTTCAATCAAGACTCAGGCTTTAGGAAAGGGCAGACCTACCATGAGCAGCTACAGCAGCAGCACCAGCAGAAGCAGCATGTGTTTGAGCCCCGCGGACCGGCCTGGCCCGCTTGGCCCTGCAGGGCCGGTGCAGAGCCTCCCGCTGTCGACTCCTGCTGCACCGACATCTGCCTCTTTCGCATCGCCATCCGCTCTGATCCCATGGGCTGCGGACACACACACACACACACACACACACACACACACACACACACACACACACACACACGCATGCACGCACGTGTGCACACACACACACACACACACACACACACACACACACGCACACACACACGCACACACACACACACACACACAAGCACACAGACACAGCAGAAGGACACATTGAGACATTCACAGGCTGTCACAATCATTACATAATTGTCTAATCACATTTATTTGAGATAATCCATAATTAAAACATTTTGGCATGTTGAAACATGTTCAAAGCCATGTGCAATTTATCTTCACGAAGCCTAAAAGCCAAACACACATTTGTATTTATGTTCCAATGTCAAGAACACAATTAAATTACAATTATACAAATTACAATTTTATATGCGTGACGATTAACCGCTCGTAGCAGCCTATATACCTATTTTTCTATATCAGTGGTGCTCAATATTTCATGTTAAGGACACCAAAGATGATATGTAATTGGCCACCGACCCCCATCTGAAAATATGTTGTTCCAGGAACCCCCCAGAAGCAAAGATTTGAGTTAAAAACGTTCTGTGAAAGAATATACATTCAATGATTTGCGCCACATTTTCACGATTTTTCGAAAATAGCAGATCTACAAGCTCGTAGCACAGCACTCGGTGCCACGCTACGAGCTTGTAGATCTGCTATTTTTCAATAGCTAAAGTGTAACAATCCTTAAAACACCAAAAAGGATTCCCGCCCAGAATGGGTTAAGTTGCTATTAAATGCATTGATGTCGTATTCGACCATAGGCCTAATATTGCATATCATGTTGTTATTAAATCCCTCTGGCATCTCACATTTTGAATTAAGGATCCTTGTTAACCAATTAAGACCTGTCCTGGAACGCATCTGTGTCACCTTAGCTTCTAACCACTTATTTTATACTTAAGCTATTGAAAAATAATAATATTTTTGAAAAATCGCGATATATTCTTTCATAGCGAACGTTTTTAACTTCTGGGAGGTCCCTGGAACAAAATATTTTGAGATGGGGGTCCGCGGCCAATTACATATCATTCTGGGTCGTCCTTGACATGAAAAGGTTTGAGAACCAGTTTTCAGAGAACTGTTTTAGAAGACATTTGGTAGATTCTAGTCTCAGTATTATGCAGCATCAAATGTAGTAAACCCCATGGTTGAGCGGAGTCCCTCAGGGTGCTATACTAGTGTATTTTCTGTTTTTTGTGTGGGGAAAACCTTATAGCTGAAAATAGCAGATTGAACATGCGTTGCAACGCAGCGCGCTGTGAGTTTGTCAATCTGATATTTTTCTGCAAAAGCTTTACCCACAACATGGATGCTGCATCGGTTTGAGTGGTTATAATTCTGATGCTTTGGATGAGTGACCACTTGTATTAAAGTACGGTAATTTGTTAAATTACTCTTACTGACACCCATCTCATTTACTCACGTGGGTGCACGCACGCACGCACGCACACGCACGCACACACACACACACACACACACACACACACACACACACACACACACACACACACACACACACACACACACACACACACACACACAAACAAACACACACAAACACACACACACACACACAGTACCTTGTTGAGGTTCCCTGGCACATGGGGCAAGTGTTGGCATGCATATGCCCACAGGGGTCATATCGTAATGGAATGCGTTCTGCCCTAGCTGTCAGAGAGAGGCAAGCTGAAGGAAGCTATAGCCTTCCCCCCCCCCTCACTGATCAACTATGTGTGTGACTGAGCATCAAAGCACATTTTATAGCACAGTGGCGCTGCATGCAGGCAACAGAAATCAGGAGGTCAAGCCATGGTCATATAACCTTCTTTAGCCCCCCATGTCCTATTTCTGTGAATGCCAATGCAATTTCACAAGCCCTATACAGTACAGGTGCAGAATGTGTCCTAATTTCACAAGCCCTATACAGTACAGGTGCATACTGTGTCAGAATGAATGGGATATAGAATTGAATTAGAATACATTCATTCATTCAGAACTATACATAAACAGCTATGCAGCAGCTGCAGCTCACATGTAGTCCTATAATGCATGTAGTCCTATAATGCATGTAGTCCTATAATGCATTAGAATTCATTCATTCAGAACTATACATAAACAGCTATGCAGCAGCTGCAGCTCACATGTAGTCCTATAATGCACATACAAATAGTGCGGTTCTCTATGGTTTTTATGATTTGTCAACTAACTTGCCAAATATCCCGTCTTGTAAGTTGTGCCGTGCATGCACTATATTGCCAAGTTGACGGTTGATTGGGCTATACTATACTGGCAATAATAATAATAATAACTGCCAATGCCTATAGTTTTTTTTTCAATTGAATTCCCACTTAGGTTGTAGTAGGCCTAAATGGCAGTGCAGTGCACATATACTGTAGGAAGACTAGCAGTCCTCCTACTCTCATTATAATAGATGTGTCATCACTAGGCAGTGAACACCAACCATCAGCCATTTCTATCACATCATTATGTAACAAATCTGTTGCTTTCAACTGCCTTATTATTAAAGCTACTATATATCCGGGCATAAGAAACGATGCTTAAAACATCCATAAGAAGATTTGATATAAGGCAACATCGTGGGAGAGGGGGGGACTTGAAGGCGCAGCAGCTTATTGCCAATATAACCGCAGCATCGTTCGTTCCATCAGCGCCGATACAAAACCATTTGTCCATTTCTAAAATGGATGGATCCGCATTATGGTTATATCGAAATATACTCCGTGCTGGTGGTGGGTTTGCGTGTGTGCCCAAATGGCATAAAGCCTATATAGGCTACTTTACGCGTTTAGGTGTCGGGTATGCAAGTATGGCTACTTCAAAGCTGACACACAATTGCATTAGCTTTGCCCTCAACAGCTGATGAAGATGAAATGGGGGGTGGGGGCGGCGGTGGTACCTACTATATCCATCCATTCAGAGGATCATGAAACACGAGATCACTAAATGAACTACAGTTGTCATTAAAGCTTAGATTTTTTTTTAAAGATAACAACAACAACAACAATAGCACATGTATGAGTCGCGGGGACTGGGTATAGCCTATATAACTGTTCATAATGTGAAGTCAGTGTTTAAACAACCGACAAACCATTTCCATTTCTCGCATGCAGGCAGCAGATCACATCAATGGGAGAATTAAGAAAAGCAGCACATTGCAGCTTCATCACCCCCCAGCCACTGAGCCAGGACCACCACAGACAGACAGACAGACAGACAGACAGACAGACAGACAGAAAGACAGCCTACTACATGGGTCTGTTAAAAAAAAGACGAGACCACTAGCCTATAACTGGATGGATGGATGGCAATAACACTCACACAGTGAAACATGCCGTTTTTTCTTTTAAATATAACAACCAGGAATTAACAACAGCCCCAGCATGCGCTCCTCCGCTCACCAACTAGCCCGTCGTGATCGCGTTACACAATTTGGCTTACAAATACTTACAATTTCACCATGTATGCCCAGAGAAGAGTTAATTCTTTGCCTTGATTACATCCGTTGGCACATACGGCTTCTTTTTTTCTTCTTTCCTCCCCCGACCGGCCGCTTCACGTCAGTACGCATGCGTCTGTCTTCTCCTCTGCAAGTATAGTACTGTAGTATAGTAGCCCTATGCTGGAATTAAATTAATAAAAGCTGTGCGTGGTTTCACTATGTGACATGTTGGTGCTCGGTGGTCCGCACAACACGGAAATCAACGGACCGCATGCACGAATCTCAAACGGACCCCCAAATGAATAGGCCTGCCTATAAGGCCACGG